>NW_028161465.1:0-24328 GCF_964263955.1 Coregonus lavaretus | reverse complement strand
GAATGATATGTGTTGACTTTTTTAATGCAACAGAATACACAGCAATACACACTCATGTGTAATTTCATGAGGTGCAATAAATGGGCTCTGTGCAATATGTTGATTTTACTATGTGTTATGTGTTTTACAACAAAATGTATCCTGTCCAACAGCAATATGTGCAATGAATTGTATGTATAATGTATTGACCTCAGTTTTTAAACATGTCTGTATGTCCTGCCTGTTCTTTTTAAATGTCTGATATATGTATGTTGTATATAATGTGTTCATGTTTATATGTTCACCTGCCCGGGGACTACGGATGTAAATTAGCTGTTAGCTAAATCTGGTGCAACACATCACTTCTCACTTTTGAAATGTGTGTTTTTGTTGTACATTGTCCCTGTCCAAATAAACGTAATAAATAAATAAATAAATAAAAGCACTGTAGATTATAACTAATAGCACTATTGGCAAAATACTTGAACCAGTGAGTGCAAAAAACAAGAGTCCTCAATAGAATCTATTGGTCGGGTATTCTAGCAGGATTTATTTGCAAATATTTTATTTTTATTTCTTTAAATACTCCAGTCTAAAATGTGTCTACTCACTTGATAGAACACCTGTAGTGAGCTATGTCTAGCCCACTATAACTTAGTTTACTCCTCTTTTAGGCATCTGTGCATGTAACTCTATTTTTCGCAAAAGTATTTCACTGACATTGGGCTCCTGAGTGGCGCAGCGGTCTAAGGCACTTCATCTCAGTACTTGAGGCGTCACTACAGACCCCATGGTTCGATGCCAGGCTGTATCACAACCGGCCGTGATTGGGAGTCCCATAGGGCGGTGCACAATTGGCCCAGCGTCGTCCGGGATTGGCCGTCATTGTAAATAAGAATTTGTTCTTAACTGACTTGCCTAGTTAAATAAAGGTAAAAAAAACATCAGGTCAAGTACTGTTGCAAAATGCTGCCTTTAACTTGAGAATGTTGCTCTGTACTGCATAGTATATGGTCAGAATTGTTTGTTAAATTTTTCAAAAAGTAACAGCAATAGCAAAAAAAAATACAGCACACATATTATGAGGTGAGCTTGTTTGCCCTTAATTTGAACCATTATAGTTGTACAGACTGAGAAAAAATCGATATGTCGAGGAGAAAGTCCTTATCTAGGCTATTAAGTCTTGGCCAACAGGAATCCTAATCTATCTGCCCATAAGCCGCATGGGACCGCCTTCCACTAGGAAGACTTCTTAAGCAGATAAGTCTTCAGATCAGGACCACTGCAGAGACTCTGAGGGCAGGCAGGAGAGAGCACCGCAAGGAGATGGGCTTTTACTCATTCAAGACATGAGAGCGAAGGAAAGGGCGAGAGATAGAGAGAGGGGAGGGAGGGGGGGGAGAGAGAGGGGAGGGAGGGGGGGAGAGAGAGGGAGAAGGAGCGGGAGAGAGAGAGAAATATACACCTTTCAAACCAAGACGTTTTGCCGCCAACTATAGCATGCCGCCAACTTTTTGCAGACCTTTATTTATATCTAAAAGTTATTGCCAGCAACAAAGCCTTTACTTTAATTTCCGCCAACCGACCTAGTCATGATTGCGGTATTATGTTTAAAAGTCCCGTCAACCCCACAGTATACATGTCCCCTTTCATCTTACCAGCCCAGGACAGAGAAAAAGACTGACAGAAAAGAGTCAGCACTAAGAATGCAATTTCACGGTTAGAAAAACAAGGGCGAGGCTTTACCATATCAGTGTTTCTTCTACGATTTCGTAGTTACTTATGAGGTTGAATTCAACTTGGCATCTACCGCGGTATCTCTTGTGTCAGCCAAGCCAAGTGGCTATTGTTGAAGTGTTTGCTTTGTTGAAATTGGCTTGGCGCTGGAACAACAAAACACTCAATCGCCATGGGTGATAATACAGTATATGACCTCTTTCGTTGAACACTTAGTTATCTTCAAAGCAGTTTAATAATAATAAGCCATTTAGCAGACGCTTTTATCCAAAGCGACTTACAGTCATGCGTGCATATATTTTTGTGTATGGGTGGTCCCGGGGATCGAACCCACTACCTTGGCGTTACAAGCGCCGTGCTCTACCAGCTGAGCTACAGAGGACACCATGAGTCAGAGTATTTTGCACTTCTTACTCTATATGGCCTATCTATATCAAGCTCTTGAATGGATGCTGAATTAATGACAACAAATGTGATTGATTGCGGTATGATGTTTAAAAGTCCCGCCAACCCCTCAGTATAAATGTCCCCCTTCATCTTAAAGGCTTTGGCACGCATTAAATCAATGAATATTCTATTTTTGATCTCCAACATCAAACTTGTTCTTGTCATTATGAAAAAGTATAGCTAAACAAAATGGCAGTCTGCATGACATCACAGCAGCCTGGTCCAACAGTCTGCATGACATCACAGCAGCCTGGTCCAACAGTCTGCATGACATCACAGCAGCCTGGTCCAACAGTCTGCATGACATCACAGCAGCCTGATACAACAGTCTGCATGACATCACAGCAGCCTGGTACAACAGTCTGCATGACATCACAGCAGCCTGGTCCAACAGTCTGCATGACATCACAGCAGCCTGGTACAACAGTCTGCATGACATCACAGCAGCCTGGTACAACAGTCTGCATGACATCACAGCAGCCTGGTCCAACAGTCTGCATGACATCACAGCAGCCTGGTACAACAGTCTGCATGACATCACAGCAGCCTGGTCCAACAGTCTGCATGACATCACAGCAGCCTAGTCCAACAGTCTGCATGACATCACAGCAGCCTAGTCCAACAGTCTGCATGACATCACAGCAGCCTGGTCCAACAGTCTGCATGACATCACAGCAGCCTGGTACAACAGTCGGCATGACATCACAGCAGCCTAGTCCAACAGTCTGCATGACATCACAGCAGCCTGGTCCAACAGTCTGCATGACATCACAGCAGCCTGGTCCAACAGTCGGCATGACATCACAGCAGCCTGGTACAACAGTCGGCATGACATCACAGCAGTCTGGTCCAAATACTAACATTACCTGCTCTATTTATTTTTGCACACAAGAAAACACCTGTTTAAAAATCTATTTAGGATATGTAAATCTAGCAAGGCAGGCAACTAAAAGCAACTTTCTATGAAATGTTTTGTTTTGTTGCTAGCTTGTTAGCTTGCTAGTCAGCTCATATAATTACCAGAACAGTATCTGACAATGTTTTGAGTTTAACTGTAGCCAATTTTTATTCACCATAACAGGAAAATGAACATGAGCTGCTAACTTACTGCTGTGAATGTGAAGAAATTGAAGCAGTGCATTGCATTCTGTCTTATCTGAGGAATTTAGAACATGATCAATGCTACTTGCTGCATCAGGTTACCATGACACCGGTCGCAACAACAGGGTCAAAGTTGAATGTCTCTTGCTCAGTTGCCGCCAAATCAATGGCAATATAAAAGGTGAATGCCAACAAGAAAGAGGTAAAGATGGGGCTGTTTGAAAAGTGATCATATAAACATTGCCCAATAGTTTCCCCAGGCAACATACTGTGAATCCTATGTGGAAGAAGTAATAGAGTAATAAGGAAGAGCCGAGAGAGAAAGAGCCGAGAGCGGGGGAGGGATGGACATAAGATGGCGGTGCTGAGGAAGGCACACATCTTGCCGGTTCCAGCTCGATTTGCTTTTTTAGGGTTCTTTTTGCATTCATTATTACTTTGTTTGCTCAGAATGTTGGTGTAATAATTTCCAACACTTCTGATCATGAATCGAAAGCTACACACTTCTCTCTCAGCCTCCCAGATCTGGAATACTACATTCACTCCTTAATTCCCTCACAGTGGGCTTATCTGTTGCTGCTGATCAAGATGACCGAAGGCACCGCCGGTGACAAAGAAAAGGAAGGAAAGGGGGACTCCAAGCTAGGCTGAAAAGACGGGCTACATAGCCTCCTCTTCGTAGTATCCTGATGGCTTATGTCCAATCGCTGGAAATTAAACTTTGTGAAATCAGAGCAAGACTTCAATTGCAGAGGGACATCAGGGAATGCCCTGTCTTTGTTTTTACAGAGACATGGCTTGCGGACAATACACTCGACTCTGCTATTCAACCAGACAGCTTTTCAATTTTCCATATGGATCGAGTAGGTAAGAGCAGGGGGGAGGTGCTTCCTCATCAACAATACCTGGTGTACCGAAGTTGAAAGCATCTCAAGCTCCTGCTCACCTGACCTGGAGTTTCTGATACTAAAATGCCAACCCCACTATATGCCGAGGGAATTCACGTGGGAATTCACTGATGTGTACTTACCGCCACAAGCAAACATCAAGGCGGCACTCAGCTAACTGTACAAGAACATTAGCCAGCAAGAATCCTCTCACCCGGAAACAGTCTTTATTGTCCGGGGTGATTTTAATCAAGCATGTTTAAAACAAATTCTTCCAGAATATTACCAATATGTATCCTGCCCCACGAGAAGAAACAACGTGCTGTACCATGTATATACAAACATACGTGACACGTACAAAGCCATCTCCCGCCCCCACTTCGGCCAATCAGATCACGTCTCTTGGTTCTTACTCCCCACCTACAAGCAGCAACTCAAGAGGGAGCCACCAACACAGAGAATAGTGAGGTGCTGGACAGAGGACGCAGACTCAATGATGTAGGACTGTTTTGAGAATACTGATTGGAATATGTTCAAAGATTCATCCACCCATGACTAATCCATAAACATTGAGGAATATACATCGTCAGTCACAGGCTTCATTAGGAAATGTGTTGATGATGTTGTACCACAGTAACAATCCGGAAATACCCCTACCAAAAACCCTGGATGAACGGTGGTGTGTGACGCTTACAAGGCAAGCAGGTACGAGCTCCGCAAATCCATTAGTGACGCAAAAAGACAATACAGACTTGTTCGACAACTCAGACACACAACGCATGTGCCAAGGACTACAAAGGCAAATCCAGCTGTGTGGTGCTCACTGAAGCCTCCAGACGAGCTTAACACATTCTTTGCTCGCTTTGAGGCAGACAATACCGAGCCAGGAAGACTCTCGCTGCTCCGGACGACCAAGTGCTTTTGCTCTCTGAGGCTGACGTGAGGAAAATTCTAAAAAGTGTGAATACTCACAAAGCCACAGGCCCAGATGGCATCCCTGGCCGCGTCCTCAGAGTGTGTGCTGACCAGCTGGCGGGTGTCTTCAACCTGTCTTCAACCTGTCCCAGGCTGTAGTCTTCACCTGCTTCAAGGAGACCACCATCATGTGCCCAAGAAAAACAAGGTGACATGCCCAAATGACTATCGCCCCATCGCACTGACCCCGGTCATCATGAAGTGCTTCAAGAGGCTAGTCATGGCCTACATCAAGGACAGAATGCCAGGCACATTGGACCCACAGAAGATGCTATTTCCATTGCTATTCACACGGCCCTAACACATCTGGACAAGAAGAACACCTAATGTCAGAATGCATTTCAACACTATTGTTCCCTCCAAGCTCGACACCAAGCTCAGAGCCCTGGGTCTGGACACCTCCACACTGACTCAGCCTATGGGATGGAGGTAAGTGAACTGGCATTGTGATGCCAGGACAACAACCTCTCCCTCAACATCAGCAAAACAAAGGAGTTGATTGTTGACTTCAGGAAGCAGAGGAGGGAACATGCCCCGATCCACATCAATGGGACTGCAGTAGAGAGAGTCAGCAGTTTTAAGTTCATCGGTATCCACACCACAGATGAATTGCCATGGACAAACAACACCACCACTCTTGTCAAGAGGGCGCAACAGCACCTTTACATCCTAAGGCAGCTAAATAATTTTGGCATGCCACTCCAGGTCCTCTCCAAATACTACTGCTGCACCATTGAGAGCATCCTGACCAGTTGCGTCACCGCCTGGTACGGGACACGACCACAAGGCCCTCCAGCGGGTAGTGAAGACGGCCCAGTACATCACTGGGACCGTGCTTCCACCTATACAGGACATCTACTCGAAACAGTGCCTGAGGAAGGCCCGCAATATCATCAAGGAACCCACACACCCCAGTCATGTGCTGTTCACTCCCTTACCATCGGGCAGACGGTATCGGAGCATGAGGTCTGATACCAACAGGCTCAGAGACAGTTTCTATCTGCAAGCCATCAGAATGCTCAACACTTGAACAGGACTGACCACCTGCACTGACTCTCCGCACCTTAGCACACATGCACCCACTCACGCAAGCACACACCCACACACATATACATTCATGCTACACACACATCACAACTGATGCTACCAAACTTATTATTATTGCTAAATACTGCCCAATTTAAACACTTGCCCCCCAATAAATATTGGACTATATATCGTGCCTTCCCGTATTATACTGATGTTAAAATGTTTATTCTATTGTACCGAGCCATTTACTTTATGTTCCTATTCTTATCTTTTATTATTTCTTATTGTTGCGTTGTCAAGAAGGAACCTGCAAGTAAGCATTTTGTTAGACAGTGTATATCATGTGTATCCTGTACATACGACTAATAAAACTAGAAATGTGAAACTTGTGAGGAAATGATGAGAGGATTAGAGAAAAGAGAGATAGAGAAAGAAAGAAAGAGGGTAAGTGTAAAGATAGAGAACAGAACAGAAGGTTTCCGGGAGAGAGAACTCATGTTGGCAGAACACTGTGTTATCTTTCTAGTCATACTTTGGCCTGGCTGGCAATAGCTCACAAGAGCTCTTTCTGTTGTGCTGTCTCATTCATAATGCATTATAACCATGAGCTGCATACGGTATGAAGGGTGTAGGCTGGTTGGAAACGGTTTACTTCAAACTGTACCACGTTGAGACACAAGAGGGGGGAGCAGGGAGACAGAAAGTGCAGACATGCCATCTGTCTGTCTGTCTGTCTCTCTCTCTGTCTGTGTGTCTGTCTGTCTTCCTGTTTCCCCCCTGCATTTTTTTCCTACAGATTTTTTTTGGGAATTGAAATTTCAAATGCAGACACCAACTGACAAGAGCTTGCTAGAAAAGCCTCTGCTGGGGGTATTGGGCAATCTACAGTATGTTTGACTGTTGCACAAACTGTCTGGCAAAAGGATGTTGTTTATGACTGCACATCACCTGTGACAGGGACTGCGTCCCAAATGGCATCCTAGGGGCTGGCACCCTATTTACTACATAGTGAGCCATGGTCAAAATTAGTGCACTATATAGGCAATAGGGTGCCATTTGGGACAGAGACAGGGATAATCCTCTGTGCCCAGACCATAGTCTGTTACTGGAGTTGGACTAACTGTCTCTGATTGGAAATATCGCTTGTGACTCAACAAATTGTCTTTAATTAGACCAATCATGTAACTTGAATAATTTTTTGTTACTATAGCTAGATAAATAGTTTGTGGCTAAAATAAGTCAACGGTTGGGATTAAAAATCTATTTAAGCCTGATGAATCCTCCTTTTGTAACAGGTTTAATGAAATACACCCAGCTAGCTGTAATTAAAGAGAAAACACACTGCCAGATTGCATGTTGAATTTACTTAACAGTCCTGGGTGCATACAATTAAAGACATTAGACTCTCATTAAAGGATGTCAACAGCTATAGGCAAGCAGCACACAGCAGACCTGGGTTCAAATACTAATTGAAATCATTTCAAATGCTTGATCGAGCTTCCCTGGTGCAATGTAACCAATGGAATACTCACAAATGTGTAAACCTCACCCATCTGCCATTCCAGGCAGACTAGAGCAAACGCTAAAAGCCTTTAAAGATTTCAAATAATATTTGAACCCATGTCTGGCACAGAGATAGGAGAAATGGACAGGTGTTTTTGTGGGCACCAGACAGAGACTGATACGCTGAATTTAAAGGGGCAATCTGGGTTTCAGCTGAATTAAGTAGATGAAAACAGATAAAAAACGGACAACACATTGCAAACTCTTCAATTAAACACAGAATGACACCCAATGTGGGTAGAAGCAGGATGTTTGGCTTTGATCATGATTGAATGCCTATGAAAACCATGGTAGTGTTGTAGGTGAGACGTCTTGAAAGAGGTGTGTGTGTGTGTGTGTGCGTGCGTACATCTCTCTGTGTGTGTGTGTGTGCGTGTACATGTGCTAATGCATGTGTGTGTGTGTGTTTGTGTGTGTGTGTGTGTGTGTGTGTGCGCCTGCGTGTTTAAAATGAAGGGGGGCATCACCCCCCCACCCCTCCTCTCCCCCAGCCCTAGCAGCCGAACCCCCCCACCCCACCCCACCCCTCCTCTTCTCTCCCCCTAGCAGCAGAACCCCCCACCCCACCTCTCCCCCACCCTTCCTCTCCCCCACCCCAACCCTCCTTTCCCTCACCCCTCCTCTCCCCCAGCCCCCTGCCTGTGGATGGGAATGTGTCCTGCTGCTCCCCTCTCCCCTCTTCAGCTCCAGCCACGCCTCCTTCCCCACAATGAGCCCTGTAACCCTGCATTGTGCTGAGCAGCCTCTCCTCCTCCTCCTGCTTTGTCATGCTGTTTCTTTGGGAGCTTTCCCTGTCTCCATACAGCTGATGGCTGCCTGATCAAGGAGGAGTGTGTGTGTTTGGGGGGGGGGGGGGGGGGGGGGGAGTATCGTGTGTGTGTGTGTGTAAGGTTGCAGGGTGGGTGGGGTCAACCCTCCATCTGCTGTGTGAAGGGCCACTACTGGGGTCAGGGTTCCCAACAATAACTACTAGCAATGCTGACAGCACAATCACAGCCAGGCAACCCAGTCACCATGGAGCAGCCTTGGGAACACTGCACTGTGTGTCTCCAAGCACACACACAACCACACAAACACCCTCTCCCTGCACCTCTGTAAGGAGATACCCTCATCTCTGACCTCCCAGTCCATGATGGATGACTGTGAAGTTTGATGGTTCATCTTGGCCTGTAGAGAGGGAATGAGATAGAGAAATCTGACAGAGACTCAGTAAGTTTCCCAATTGGAACTCTATTCCCTGTACAGCACACTACTTTTAGCCAGGGCACATCCAAATGGCACCCCATTCCCTGTCTCACAGCTTCCTCTCCCTCTCTCACACTGCTGCTTGAGTGGAGAGGCGATCTATACTAAATCTATAGGCTTTTGTGGTGAATGCTTAAGCCCTGTTCCCATTCTTAAGTGCAGGGGGAGCATCGACTTAACATACCTGTTGCTGGGGGGTTTTCTCCACTGCTGAGTTAATAGTCCTGGGAAACTTTTCACTTGACTAGACTATATGTGTGTCCCAAATGGCACCCCATTGCCTAATATAGTACACTATAGTATTGCACTGAGTGTACAAAACATTAAGGACACCTTCCTAATATTGAGTTGCACCCCCCTTGCCCTCAGAACAGCCTCAATTCATCGGGGCATTCACTCTACAAGGTGTCGAAAGCATTCCACAGGGATGCTGGCCCATGTTGACTCCAATGCTTCCCACAGTTGTGTCAAGTTGGCTGGATGTCCTTTGGGTGGTGGACCATTCTTGATACACATGGGAAACTGTTGAGTGTGAAAAACCCAGCAGCGTTGCAGTTCTTGACACAAACCGGTGTGCCTGGCACCCTCCTACCATACCCCGTTCAAAGCCACTTAAATCTTTTGTCTTGCCCATTCACCCTCTGAATGGCACACATACACAATCCATGTCTCAATTGTCTCATGGATTAAAAATCCTTCTTTAACCTGTCTCCTCCCATTCATCTACACTGATTGGAGTGGATTTAACAAGTGACATCAATAAGGGATCATAGCTTTCACCTGGATTCACCTGGTCAGTCTATGTCATGGAAAGATCAAGTGTCCTCGATAGGCTTAGGCTACTACATGATGCTCTAATTTTCCCTGTACCCATCATGAGGTTGCTACAACCTAGCCTATGAATGAAAGTTTACAACGTAGGTGCACAGGTCGAAATAATTTTGAGTAATAATAATAAGCCATTTAGCAGACACTTTTATCCAAAGCGACTTACAGTCATGCATGCATAATTTTTTTTTGTGAATGGGTGGTCCCGGGGATTGAACCCACTACCTTGGCATTACAAGCACCATGCTCTACCAGCTGAACTACAGAGGACCACTGTAATCAAGGTGACAGACAATGACACATTCAATACCGCCTTGCACACTCTTGTCTGCATCTAGCTGATCTAGAGTGTAATCATTAGTCCAAATAGTTGCAAACAAGAGCTTCTATTGGACAAATTCAGGTATGTTTATCCCCATTTCGTTCTGTTTGCTTCCGTTTAAGAAACTTTTTTCAACAGAATCGGCACAATGAATACACCCCTGATCACACACAAAATGAATACACCCCTGATCACACACAAACACAGTTCACTTTCATAGCAGCCACATACAAACAGCTCGTTGTATATATATTTCCTTCTCGCATCTATCTACACTCTCTCCTCCTCGCACATTTTCCCTTCGCTTGTGGACTTCAGTGCACAACACATCAGCTGTCTGTGACCAGGCGAAAAAACCTTTCCAAGCCAAACCTTCATATCATGACCACTAACCGAACACAGCTTACATCGTTGTCCCGTCATAGTCAACATAGCTACTAGAAATAACGCGCTAGTAAACCCGCTACAATCATGCAGTACAGTGTACAGTCAGCAGCAAGGAGTTCAGCAGTTACACCAGCCGGCCCCGGTGGCAATAAATAACTAAATAAATAAATACTTAACGCAACAATGAAGTAACATTAGTAGGAGATACGCATCTTTCAAATGATTTGCCATGTATTTAAAGCACTCCGCACGTCATCGTCATTAAGAATTGGAAAAATGCCAGAGAAAGACAAGCGACAGCAGCGAACAGCCTGCCCTGCCCCTATCGAGTCTGCTGCTACGCTGTGCTTTGAGCTGACCCAATGTTACAACATAGCGATTGGTGCTTTGGAAACATGCTGAAGTACAGACTGACCGCTGGGAACATGTCTACAACTTCATCAGCAAGTTGTCAAACTATTGTAATTAAGTGCCAAGCTACACACTGTTTATCAGTGCAGTGCCCAACATCCTTAGCTAGCTAGCTAAAATTCCATCCCTGTGTTTGTCAATGAAGCTAGTTAGCAGCAGGCAGGCTACAACAAGCTAAATCAGCTGATGAAGTCACTGGCGACCGATATACTTGCACATATTTTGTGCAGGAGTAGAGAGATGTCATTTTGTTTTTACAACTTTCTCACTGTCTATCAGAGTATGCATCTGTGTCTACCCCAGTACCCGTGTTTCATAGCGAGTAAGTCATGCACAAGACAGGTCGCGGGAGACAATGCTCGCAAATTGATTTTGAATTCTGGAATATTGTTAAGTGGCAGTTGGGACGTCTCAATTATCATTTTGGCCAAAACACTTGCAGACTCGAGTGATCGCTATCGAACACAACAGTAAGTGGCCACTCGATGAAGGGCTTAGGGGCCAAGTGTTCGGTTTGAGAGTCAGCCTATGACTGAGGTAGATAGAACTTCATTGCCCCCTAGCGGTCATACGCAATATGACCACCACACGCAATATGACCATATTCTGCATTGTGAATTCATGTGGAATTGTATGTATTTTTCTTATAGTTTTAATGCAAAACCGATTTTTAAAAAAAATGTGTCACATCCCTACTATATAGGGAATAGGGTGCCATTTGGGAAACATACTACATTCTATGTGTCATGATTGGTACTTGAACCTATCCTTTGTGCAACTTCTCATGGTCAGAACAACACAGGATTTTTGGCAGACATGATTTTTTTATGTTTTAGGAAACCGAGGGAGGCAGCCATGCAGCGCAGGTGTGTATAGCGTGATCCACCATTTATCCCCCTCCTCTATATTCCCTGCTAGTAATGACTATGGGCAGTCTAGTCCTCCTGTAGAGGCTGAACAACTGATAAGTATACTGTTCAGGGAAAGGTAGACAGAGAGGGAAGAAGGGGATGGAGAGAGAGGGAGTGAGAGAGGGAGTGAGTGAGAAAGGGAGTGAGTGTGTGAGAGAGACAGAGGAGAAAGTGAGAGAGCGAGAGAAGGAGGGTAGGTAGAGAGAGAAAGATACAGCCTACAGGAAAATGGCCCCAGTCCCATGTACCCCGCTCCTCCACCCTAACTCCCCTCCTCCTCCACCCTAATTCCCCTCCTCCTCCACCATCATTTCCCTCCTCCTCCACCCCTAACTCCCCTCCTCCTCTTTGGGACCTAGCCATCTGCCACAGCTGCCGCTCGCCTCAACCGCCACTCTAATTGACAATGAACCCAAAGGCGCGGCGATAATTGTGGCTGGCCGCTTGGCAACTTCAGCGGGTTTCAATTCCTTCCTTTCAGGATTCATCAAGCCCCATCTGCTCTCGATGGTGTCTGGCATCTGCCCCCAACAATCCCACCCTTCTCTCCCCTCCTCCTCCTCCTCCTCCTCTCCTCCTCCTCCCACTGGCCTACTGGGGCTTTTTCTGTGGGCTGCTTTTCGACTGTAACACCAATGGTACACTATGGAGATTGTGTTTCCATAGCTAGGGCTGGCAGTGAGGACTCGTGAAGAGCAGAATGAACAATCTCTGCATAATCAAAACAGTTGTTTTGTGAGAAAGGTGTTAAAGTTCACAGCCAGCCATTATTATGTAAGAGATGAGAGCAGGTCCTCCGGAGCCATGGCTGTGAGACATGGGTGCCGGCCCGCGTAGATGGAAACAGAAAAGTCTGAGCCTTTTGGGTAAAACACTGAGGTAAATCCTAAATAGAAATGTGCTAGAATGCTGTCTCCATGGCCTGTAACCCTGAAAGGTAAGCCACACCCAGAAGAGTGGGGACTCCAGGGCAAACACTGTTTGTTCAATCGAATAGAGAGAGAGAGAGAGAGAGAGAGAGAGAGAGAGAGAGAGAGAGAGAGAGAGAGAGAGAGAGAGAGAGAGAGAGAGAGAGATAAAGGCCCCGCCCCCCCCCCCCCCCCCCCACCTTTCTCTCCCCTGGTCTTCCCCAAAATCCCAAAGGAAATGTGTTGTGTGTCTCAAACCATTGGGTGGGTGGGTGGGTGGGTGGATGGGAGGGAGGGAGGGATGGAGAAGGATGGGTCTTTTCTGTCTTGCTAACCCTTTTCATCTGTTTTGTTGTTCCTGTGGTAATACAGCCTGCTGCTCCTCTGAAAATAATCGCCCCCATCTGAAGTTTGGCAGCAAAGTTTTCAGCTGCTTTCTGTTGTTATGCTCTTCCTAATCAAAACGACTCAAATTAAATGTCAACGACAGCCAACCCCTAATTCATGATGAACATTGTGTGTGGATATTGGATGGCATCTTTACAGCCACATATCAGACTAATGAAAAATGTATGAGTGATTGATGATTTGTAAATTACAGATTTATACTTGAGGCCTTGCTCTGAGATTTGAATGTCAGTGGCAGAAGCTTCCATCTCCCCTGAAGTTCAGTCCTATGCACCAGAACAGTCTCCTCCCTCAGAGAAATGAAAAGTGGCACCCTATTCCCTATATTGTGCACTACTTTTGACCAGAGCCCTACTGTGTAGGGAATAGGGTGCCAAGACGTTGGCACGGAGAGGACAGACAGCACAGTGGAACGGCGTACTATGCTCTGTGCCAAGCCAGCCTCCCTCTCTTGCCAGGTTGCTGTCACACACCAGATAACTGGACAATATGTCAGTTCTATTCCCCCAGATTGTGCAGATCTTGACCAGGCGAAAGCTAATAGAAGGCAGCATATACAAAGCTGCTGGTTATGGATATATTTGTCTGTGGAAAACGGCCAAATTCAGGAAATGGCGAGAATCAGGTTTAACAACTTTTTGAATATGATAATAATTGGGGTACATGTATTATTATCATATGATTACTGTATACTGTAGGTCTGGTAACCTATCTCGCTTCATCCCTCCATCTACTCCCTCCCTCCTTCTACTCCATTCATCCCTCTACTCCATCCCTCTACTCCATCCATCCCTCTACTCCCTCCATCCATCTACTCCCTCCATCCCTCTACTCAATCCATCCCTCTACTCCATCCATCCATCCCTCTACTCCATGCATCCCTCTACTCCATCCATCCCTCTACTCCCTCCATCCCTCTACTCCATCCATGCCTCTACTCCATCCATCCATCTACTAAATCCATCCCTCTACTCCATCCATCCCTCCACTACCTCCATCCCTTTACTCCATCCATCCAGTCCTCTACTCCATCCATCAATCTACTCCCTCCATCCCTCTACTCCATCCATCCCTCTACTTCATCCATCCCTCTACTCCATCCATCCATCTACTCACTCCATCCCTCTACTCCATCCATCTCTCTACTCCCTCCATCCCTCTACTCCATCCATCAATCCCTCTACTCCATTCATCCATCCATCCCTCTACTCCCTCCATCCCTCTACTCCCTCCATCCCTCTACTCCATCCCTCCATCATTCTAATCCATCTATCACTCTACTCCCTCATCCCTCTACTCCATCCATCCATCCCTCTACTCCCTCCATCTCTCTACTCCCTCCATCCCTATACTCCATCCCTCCCTCTACTCCATCCATCCTTCTGCTCCATCATCCCTCTACTCCCTCCATCCCTCTACTCCATCCATCCCTCTACTCCCTCCATCCATCTACTCCCTCCATCCCTCTACTCAATACATCCCTCTACTCCCTCCATCCCTCTACTCCCTCCATCCCTCTACTCCATCCATCTCTCTACTCCCTCCATCCCTCTACTCCATCAATCAATCCCACTACTCCATCCATCCATCCATCCCTCTACTCCCTCCATCCTTCTACTCCATCCATCCCTCTACTCCACCCTCCCTCTACTCCCTCCATTTCTCTACTCCATCCTTCCTCTAATCCATCCCTCCCTCTACTCCCTCCATCCCTCTACTCCATCCATCCATCCCTCTACTCTCTCCATCCCTCTACTCCCTCCATCCCTATAATCCATCCATCCCTCTACTCCCTCCATCTCTCTACTCCCTCCATCCCTCTACTCCATCCATCCATCCCTCTACTCCCTCCATCCCTCTACTCTATCAATCCCTCTACTCCATCCATTCCTCTACGCCATCCATCCCTCTACTCCATCCATCCACCCATCCCTCTACTCCTTCCCTCCTTCTTCGCACTCCATCCCTCTACTCCCTCCATCCCTATACTCCATCCCTCCCTCTACTCCATCCATCCCTCTACTCCATCATCCCTCTACTCCCTCCATCCCTCTACTCCATCCATCCATCCCTCTACTCCCTCCATCCCTCTACTCCCTCCATCCCTCTACTCCCTCCATCCCTCTACTCAATCCATCCCTCTACTCCATCCATCCACCCCTCTACTCCATCCATCCCTCTACTCCATCCATCCCTCTACTCCCTCCATCCCTCTACTCCCTCCACCCCTCTACTTCCTCCACCCCTCTACTCCATCCATCCATCCCTCTACTCCCTCCATCCCTCTACTCTATCAATCCCTCTACTCCATCCATTCCTCTACGCCATCCATCCCTCTACTCCATCCATCCATCCATCCCTCTACTCCTTCCCTCCTTCTTCTCCCTCCATCCCTCTACTCCCTCCATCCCTATACTCCATCCCTCCCTCTACTCCATCCATCCCTCTACTCCATCATCACTCTACTCCCTCCATCCCTCTACTCCATCCATCCATCCCTCTACTCCCTCCATCCCTCTACTCCCTCCATCCCTCTACTCAATCCATCCCTCTTCTCCATCCATCCACCCCTCTACTCCATCCATCCCTCTACTCCATCCATCCCTCTACTCCATCCATCCCTCTACATCCTCCATCCCTCTACTCCCTCCATCCCTCTACTAAATCCATCCCTCTACTCCATCCATCCACCCCTCTACTCCATCCATCCCTCTACTCCCTCCATCCCTCTACTCCCTCCACCCCTCTACTCCATCCATCCCTTTACTCCATCCATCCCTCTACTCCATCCATCCCTCCACTCCCTCCATCCATTTACTCCATCCATCCACCCCTCTACTCCCTCCATCCCTCTACTCCATCCATCCCTCTACTCCCTCCATCCCTCTACTCCATCCATCCCTCTACTCAATCCATCCATCCCTCTACTCCATCCATCCCTCTAGTCCCTCCATCCCTCTACTCCATCCATCTCTCTACTCCCTCCATCCCTCTACTCCATCAATCAATCCCACTACTCCATCCATCCATCCATCCCTCTACTCCCTCCATCCCTCTACTCACTCCAGCACTCTACTCCACCCCTCCATCCCTCTACTCCATCTATCCCTCTACTCCCTCCATCCCTCTACTCCTTACATCCATCCCTCTACTCCATCCCTGTACTCCCTCCATCCCTCTACTCCCTCCATCCCTCTACTCCTTCCATCCCTCTACTCCATCAATCCCTCTACTTCCTCCATCCCTCTACTCCCTAAATCCCTCTAAACCCTCCATCCTTATACTCCATCCCTCCCTCTACTCCCTCAAATCCTCTACTCCCTCCATCCCTATACTACATCCCTCCCTCTACTCCATCCATCCCTCTACTCCCTCAATCCCTCTTCTCCATCCATCCATCCATCCCTCTACTCCCTCCATCCCTCTACTCCATCCCTCCATCTTTCTAATCCATCTATCACTCTACTCCATCCATCAATCTACTCCATCCATCCCTCCACTCCCTCCATCCCTTTACTCCATCCATCCACCCCTCTATTCCCTCCATCCCTCTACTCCATCCATCCCTCTACTCCCTCCATCCCTCTACTCCATCCATCTCTCTACTCCCTCCATCCCTCTACTCCATCAATCAATTCCACTACTCCATCCATCCCTCTACTCCTTCCATCCTTCTACTCCATCCATCCCTCTACTCCACCCTCCCTCTACTCCCTCCATTTCTCTACTCCATCCTTCCTCTAATCCATCCCTCCCTCTACTCCCTATATCCCTCTACTCCATCCATCCTTCAATCTACTCCCTCCATCACTCTACTCCACCCCTCCATCCCTCTACCCCATCCATCCCTCTAATCCATCCATCCCTCTAATCCATCCCCCCATCCCTCTACTCCATCCATCCCTCTACTCCATCCCTCCATCCCTCTACTCCCTCCATCCCTCTACTCCATCCATCCATCAATCTCTCTACTCCATCAATCCCTCTACTCTCTCCATCCCTCTACTCCATCCATCCCTCTACTCCATCCATCCCTCTACTCCATCAATCCCTCTACTCCATCCATACCTCTACTCCATCCATCCCTCTACTCCATCCATCCATCCATCCCTCTACTCCCTCCATCCCTCTACTCCATCCATCCCTCTACTCCATCCATCTATCCCTCAACTCCCTCCATCCCTCTAATCCCTCCATCCCTCTACTCCATCCATCCATCCTTCTACTCCATCCATCACTCTACTCCCTCCATGCCTCTACTCCATCCATCCCTCTACTCCCTCCATCCATCTACTCCATCCATCCATCCCTCTACTCCCTCCATCCCTCTACTCCCTCCATCCCTCTACTCCATCCATCTCTCTACTCCCTCCATCCCTCTACTCCATCAATCAATCCCACTACTCCATCCATCCATCCATCCCTCTACTCCCTCCATCCTTCTACTCCATCCATCCCTCTACTCCACCCTCCCTCTACTCCCTCAATTTCTCTACTCCATCCTTCCTCTAATCTATGCCTCCCTCTACTCCCTCCATCCCTCTACTCCATCCATCCATCACTCTACTCCCTCCCTCCCTCTACTCCACCCCTCCATCCCTCTACTCCATCTATCCCTCTACTCCCTCCATCCCTCTACTCCATCCATCCATCCCTCTACTCCATCCATCCATCCATCCCTCTACTCCATCCATCCCTGTACTCCCTCCATCCCTCTACTCCCTCCATCCCTCTACTCCATCCATCCCTCTACTCCATCCATCCCTCTACACCCTCCATCCCTCTACTCCATCCTTCCATCCCTCTACCCCATCAATCCCTCAACTTTCTCCATCCCTCTACTCCCTTCATCCCTCTACTCCATCCATCCCTCTACTCCATCCATCCATCTCTCTACTCCCTCCATCTCTCTACTCCCTCCATCCCTCTACTCCCTCCATCCTCTACTCCACCCTCCCTCTACTCCGTCCATCCCTCTACTCCCTCCATCCCTCTCCCTCCATCCATCCCTCTATTCCATCCATCCCTCCCTCTACTCCCTCCATCCCTCTACTCCATCCATCCATCCCTCTACTCCCTCATCCCTCTACTCCCTCCATCACTCTACTCCATCCATCCATCCCTCTACTCCATCCCTCCATCTCTCTACTCCCTCCATCCCTCTACTCCCTCCATCCCTCTACTCCCTCCATCCCTCTACTCCCTCCATCCCTCTACTCCATCCATCTCTCTACTCCATCCATCTCTCTACTCCATCAATCAATCCCACTACTCCATCCATCCATCCCTCTACTCCCTCCATCCTTCTACTCCATCCATCCCTCTACTCCACCCTCCCTCTACTCCCTCCATTTCTCTACTCCATCCTTCCTCTAATCCATCCCTCACTCTACTCCCTCCATCCCTCTACTCCATCCATCCATCCCTCTACTCCCTCCATCACTCTACTCCACCCCTCCATCCCTCTACTCCATCTATCCCTCTACTCCCTCCATCCCTCTACTCCATCCATCCATCCCTCTACTCCATCCATCCATCCATCCCTCTACTCCATCCATCCCTGTACTCCCTCCATCCCTCTACTCCCTCCATCCCTCTACTCCATCCATCCATCCCTCTACTCCATCCATCCATCCATCCCTCTACTCCATCCATCCCTGTACTCTTCCATCCCTCTACTCCCTCCATCCCTCTACTCCATCCATCCCTCTACTCCATCCATCCCTCTACACCCTCCATCCCTCTAGTCCATCCTTCCATCCCTCTACTCCATCAATCCCTCTACTTTCTCCATCCCTCTACTCCCTTCATCCCTCTACTCCATCCATCCCTCTACTCCATCCATCCATCCCTCTACTCCCTCCATCTCTCTACTCCCTCCATCCCTCTACTCCCTCCATCCTCTACTCCACCCTCCCTCTACTCCGTCCATCCCTCTAATCCCTCCATCCCTCTCCCTCCATCCATCCCTCTATTCCATCCATCCCTCCCTCTACTCCCTCCATCCCTCTACTCCCTTCATCCCTCTACTCCATCCATCCCTCTACTCCATCCATCCATCCCTCTACTCCCTCCATCTCTCTACTCCCTCCATCCCTCTACTCCCTCCATCCCTCTACTCCATCCATCCATCCCTCTACTCCATCCATCCATCCATCCCTCTACTCCATCCATCCCTGTACTCCCTCCATCCCTCTACTCCCTCCATCCCTCTACTCCATCCATCCATCCCTCTACTCCATCCATCCATCCATCCCTCTACTCCATCCATCCCTGTACTCCCTCCATCCCTCTACTCCCTCCATCCCTCTACTCCATCCATCCCTCTACTCCATCCATCCCTCTACACCCTCCATCCCTCTAGTCCATCCTTCCATCCCTCTACTCCATCAATCCCTCTACTTTCTCCATCCCTCTACTCCCTTCATCCCTCTACTCCATCCATCCCTCTACTCCATCCATCCATCCCTCTACTCCCTCCATCTCTCTACTCCCTCCATCCCTCTACTCCCTCCATCCTCTACTCCACCCTCCCTCTACTCCGTCCATCCCTCTACTCCCTCCATCCCTCTCCCTCCATCCATCCCTCTATTCCATCCATCCCTCCCTCTACTCCCTCCATCCCTCTACTCCCTTCATCCCTCTACTCCATCCATCTCTCTACTCCCTCCATCCCTCTACTCCATCAATCAATCCCACTACTCCATCCATCCATCCATCCCTCTATTCCCTCCATCCCTCTACTCACTCCAGCACTCTACTCCACCCCTCCATCCCTCTACTCCATCTATCCCTCTACTCCCTCCATCCCTCTACTCCTTACATCCATCCCTCTACTCCATCCCTGTACTCCCTCCATCCCTCTACTCCCTCCATCCCTCTACTCCTTCCATCCCTCTACTCCATCAATCCCTCTACTTCCTCCATCCCTCTACTCCCTAAATCCCTCTAAACCCTCCATCCTTATACTCCATCCCTCCCTCTACTCCCTCAAATCCTCTACTCCCTCCATCCCTATACTACATCCCTCCCTCGACTCCATCCATCCCTCTACTCCCTCAATCCCTCTTCTCCATCCATCCATCCATCCCTCTACTCCCTCCATCCCTCTACTCCATCCCTCCATCTTTCTAATCCATCTATCACTCTACTCCATCCATCAATCTACTCCATCCATCCCTCCACTCCCTCCATCCCTTTACTCCATCCATCCACCCCTCTATTCCCTCCATCCCTCTACTCCATCCATCCCTCTACTCCCTCCATCCCTCTACTCCATCCATCTCTCTACTCCCTCCATCCCTCTACTCCATCAATCAATTCCACTACTCCATCCATCCCTCTACTCCTTCCATCCTTCTACTCCATCCATCCCTCTACTCCACCCTCCCTCTACTCCCTCCATTTCTCTACTCCATCCTTCCTCTAATCCATCCCTCCCTCTACTCCCTATATCCCTCTACTCCATCCATCATTCCATCTACTCCCTCCATCACTCTACTCCACCCCTCCATCCCTCTACCCCATCCATCCCTCTAATCCATCCATCCCTCTAATCCATCCCCCCATCCCTCTACTCCATCCATCCCTCTACTCCATCCCTCCATCCCTCTACTCCCTCCATCCCTCTACTCCATCCATCCATCAATCTCTCTACTCCATCAATCCCTCTACTCTCTCCATCCCTCTACTCCATCCATCCCTCTACTCCATCCATCCCTCTACTCCATCAATCCCTCTACTCCATCCATACCTCTACTCCATCCATCCCTCTACTCCATCCATCCATCCATCCCTCTACTCCCTCCATCCCTCTACTCCATCCATCCCTCTACTCCATCCATCTATCCCTCAACTCCCTCCATCCCTCTAATCCCTCCATCCCTCTACTCCATCCATCCATCCTTCTACTCCATCCATCACTCTACTCCCTCCATGCCTCTACTCCATCCATCCCTCTACTCCCTCCATCCATCTACTCCATCCATCCATCCCTCTACTCCCTCCATCCCTCTACTCCCTCCATCCCTCTACTCCATCCATCTCTCTACTCCCTCCATCCCTCTACTCCATCAATCAATCCCACTACTCCATCCATCCATCCATCCCTCTACTCCCTCCATCCTTCTACTCCATCCATCCCTCTACTCCACCCTCCCTCTACTCCCTCAATTTCTCTACTCCATCCTTCCTCTAATCTATGCCTCCCTCTACTCCCTCCATCCCTCTACTCCATCCATCCATCACTCTACTCCCTCCCTCCCTCTACTCCACCCCTCCATCCCTCTACTCCATCTATCCCTCTACTCCCTCCATCCCTCTACTCCATCCATCCATCCCTCTACTCCATCCATCCATCCATCCCTCTACTCCATCCATCCCTGTACTCCCTCCATCCCTCTACTCCCTCCATCCCTCTACTCCTCCATCCTCTACTCCACCCTCCCTCTACTCCGTCCATCCCTCTACTCCCTCCATCCCTCTCCCTCCATCCATCCCTCTATTCCATCCATCCCTCCCTCTACTCCCTCCATCCCTCTACTCCATCCATCCATCCCTCTACTCCCTCATCCCTCTACTCCCTCCATCACTCTACTCCATCCATCCATCCCTCTACTCCATCCCTCCATCTCTCTACTCCCTCCATCCCTCTACTCCCTCCATCCCTCTACTCCCTCCATCCTCTACTCCCTCCATCCCTCTACTCCATCCATCTCTCTACTCCATCCATCTCTCTACTCATCAATCAATCCCACTACTCCATCCATCCATCCCTCTACTCCCTCCATCCTTCTACTCCATCCATCCCTCTACTCCACCCTCCCTCTACTCCCTCCATTTCTCTACTCCATCCTTCCTCTAATCCATCCCTCACTCTACTCCCTCCATCCCTCTACTCCATCCATCCATCCCTCTACTCCCTCCATCACTCTACTCCACCCCTCCATCCCTCTACTCCATCTATCCCTCTACTCCCTCCATCCCTCTACTCCATCCATCCATCCCTCTACTCCATCCATCCATCCATCCCTCTACTCCATCCATCCCTGTACTCCTCCATCCCTCTACTCCCTCCATCCCTCTACTCCATCCATCCATCCCTCTACTCCATCCATCCATCCATCCCTCTACTCCATCCATCCCTGTACTCCCTCCATCCCTCTACTCCCTCCATCCCTCTACTCCATCCATCCCTCTACTCCATCCATCCCTCTACACCCTCCATCCCTCTAGTCCATCCTTCCATCCCTCTACTCCATCAATCCTCTACTTTCTCCATCCCTCTACTCCCTTCATCCCTCTACTCCATCCATCCCTCTACTCCATCCATCCATCCCTCTACTCCCTCCATCTCTCTACTCCCTCCATCCCTCTACTCCCTCCATCCTCTACTCCACCCTCCCTCTACTCCGTCCATCCCTCTACTCCCTCCATCCCTCTCCCTCCATCCATCCCTCTATTCCATCCATCCCTCCCTCTACTCCCTCCATCCCTCTACTCCCTTCATCCCTCTACTCCATCCATCCCTCTACTCCATCCATCCATCCTCTACTCCCTCCATCTCTCTACTCCCTCCATCCCTCTACTCCCTCCATCCTCTACTCCACCCTCCCTCTACTCCGTCCATCCCTCTACTCCCTCCATCCCTCTCCCTCCATCCATCCCTCTATTCCATCCATCCCTCCCTCTACTCCATCCATCCCTCTGTTCCATCCATCCCTCCCTCTACTCCCTCCATCACTCTACTCCATCCATCCATCCATCCCTCTACTCCATCCCTCCATCTCTCTACTCCCTCCATCCCTCTACTCCCTCCATCCCTCTACTCCCTCCATCCCTCTACTCCCTCCATCCCTCTACTCCATCCATCTCTCTACTCCATCAATCAATCCCACTACTCCATCCATCCATCCATCCATCCATCCCTCTACTCCCTCCATCCTTCTACTCCATCCACCCCTCTACTCCACCCTCCCTCTACTCCTCCATTTCTCTACTCCATCCTTCCTCTAATCCATCCCTCCCTCTACTCCCTCCATCCCTCTACTCCATCCATCCATCCCTCTACTCCCTCCATCACTCTACTCCAACCCTCCATCCCTCTACTCCATCTATCCCTCTACTCCCTCCATCCCTCTACTCCATCCATCCATCCCTCTACTCCATCCATCCATCCATCCCTCTACTCCATCCATCCCTGTACTCCCTCCATCCCTCTACTCCCTCCATCCCTCTACTCCATCCATCCCTCTACTCCATCCATCCTATACACCCTCCATCCCTCTACTCCATCCATCACTCTACTCCATCAATCCCTCTACTTCCTCCATCCCTCTACTCCATCCATCCATCCCTCTACTCCCTCCATACCCCTACTCCATCCAACCCTCTATTCCATCCATCCCTCTACTCCCTCCATCCCTCTACTCCCTCCCTCCATCCCTCTACTCCATCCATCCCTCTACTTTCTCCATCCCTCTACTCCATCAATACATCCATCCCTCTACTTCCTCCATCCCTCTACTCCATCCCTCCCTCTACTCCCTCCATCCCTCTACTCAATACATCCCTCTACTCCATCCATCCTTCTACTCCATCCATCCCACTACTCCCTCCATCCCTCTCCTCCATCCATCCATCCCTCTACCCCATCCATCCCTCTAATCCATCCATCCTCTACTCCATCCCCCCATCCCTCTACTCCATCCATCCCTCTACTCCATCCCTCCATCCCTCTTATCCCTCCATCCCTCTACTCCATCCATCCCTATACTCTATCCATCCATCAATCTCTCTACTCCATCAATCCCTCTACACCCTCCACCCCTCTACTCCCTCCATCCCTCTACTCCATCCATCCCTCTACTCCATCAATCCCTCTACTCCATCCATCCCTCTACTCCATCCATCCCTCTACTCCATCCATCCCTCTACTCCCTCCATCCCTCTACTCCATCCATCCATCCATCCATCCCTCTACTCCCTCCATTTCTCTATTCCATCCTTCCTCTAATCCATCCATCCCTCCCTCTACTCCCTCCATCCCTCTACTCCCTCCATCACTCTACTCCACCCCTCCATCCCTCTACTCCATCTATCCCTCTACTCCCTCCATCCCTCTACTCCTTCCATCCATCCCTCTACTCCATCCCTGTACTCCCTCCATCCCTCTACTCCCTCCATCCCTCT
>NW_028161466.1:35000-46434 GCF_964263955.1 Coregonus lavaretus | reverse complement strand
GTGACGAGGAACACCCCCCTACATCCACCGCTGCAGAGGTGTTTGAGAGGCTGGCCTCGCAGGCCCTGCAGCCTATGGCCCTGAGGTGAGGGAGAAACACACATAGTTAGACACAGACTGAAACACGCGCACATACTTTCTTTCTCCTCTTTCTCTCACTGTGTCTCTCTCTCTCTCTCTCTCTCTCTCTCTCTCTCTCTCTCTCTCTTTCTCCCTCTCTCTCTCTCTCTCCTCTCTCTCTCTCTCTCTCTCTCTCTCTTTCTCTCACTTTCTCTCTCTGTCTCTCTCTCTCACTGTCTCTCTCTCTCTCTCTCTCTCTCTTTCTCTCACTTTCTCTCTCTCTTTCTCTCACTTTCTCTCTCTGTCTCTCTCTCTCACTGTCTCTCTCTCTCTCTCTCTCTCTCTCTCTCTCTTTCTCTCACTTTCTTCTCTCTCTGCTGTCTCTGTCTCTCTCTCACTGTGTCTCGGTCTCTGTCTCTCGGTCTCTGTCTCTCTCTGTGTATCTCTCTGTGTCTCTCTCTCTCTCTCTCTCTCTCTCTCTCTCTCTCTCTCTCTCTCTCTCTCTCTCTCTCTCTCTTGCTGTCTCTGTCTTTCTCTCGCTGTCTCTGTCTCTGATTCTGTCTCTTTCGTAACTCAGAGTGTTATCAGATTGTCCGTTCGTAAATTGGAGCATTCAGAGCGCACACTGGACGCTCTGGCCGTGGAGTAGGGTTGATCTGAGCGTTCTGACCTAACAAAAGCAGTCAAGCAACGTTGGCTAGCTTGCTAGCTACTTCCAGACACAAATGAGAGAACAGCTCACTCTGACTCATTTTACTCGCCCTAGCAGAGCTGGTTAGGCTGTTTTCATGTTATCCAGAGCGTTGGTGACTGCAACTGTGCTGCTGGCAACAATTTAATTACGCTTTTTTGACAACGTTTACTGACACCGGCCATATTCAACGGGTGTTGAGCGTTCGTAAATTTGTCAGTTATTCTGCGCTCTGGCACACTCAGACGAGAGCGCTCTGAAATCGGAGTAGATAGCCAGTGTAAATTTACCAGCTACGTCTATCAACAGTTGTCGCAGTGACATCATAAAAATTATATTGAAATGGTTACTTGCATAGTGGAGTCTTTTGTTAAGACATGTAGCTAGCTAGCTAAACAATGAAACATAATCCCAACTCATAACGTTACTACCCTGCATGAATCTGCAGGTAGCTAACCAACCAGGTTCAATGTTAGCTAGGTAACATTAGGCTATAACTAGCAATGCAAATGGCTCTGAGATACGAATAACATTAGTACACAGATCATACACGTAACGTTAGTTAGCTAGCTAGCTAGCCAGCCAGCTAACATTAGCTAGCTAGCTAACAGTACACTTTAACTTTAAATGAAAACTACTTTCTGACAAAATTAAAAACGTGTAATATCTGAAAATGTAGCTATCTAGACTATCTTACGCATATATATCGTGGTTGGAGGCTTCTCCCTCTCTGTCACGGATGCCATGGTTGCCCTTAGTTTGAAGATGTAATCTGGAGACAGGTGTTTTATACAACAGCCTTCTGTGTGTTCTCTTTTCGACTCCCTCCGCATATTTGCAATCAAACGCCAGAATTGTATTCGTATTTACAGATGGCATACAAGTTTGCTATTAAGGCCAAAAAACGCATTTTGATTTTTAAAAAAGGTTTACGTTCAAATGGCGCTCCTGTGAAGTAGTGACGCGCGACATAGTTTCCTGAAACGAGTCACACATGGTCATACATTTGGCAGGAGGTTAGGACGTGCAGCTCAGTTTCCACCTCATTTTGTGGGCAGTGTGCACATAGCCTGTCTTCTCTTGAGAGCTAGGTCTGCCTACGGCGGCCTTTCTCAATAGCAAGGCTATGCTCACTGAGTCTGTACATAGTCAAAGCTTTCCTTAATTTTGGGTCAATCACAGTTTCTCTCTCTCCCCCCCCTCTCTCTCTCTCTCACTTTCTCTCTCTCTGTCATAACAATGATGGTTATAAGGGAAGAAAGCCTTCAGCTTTTGTATTTGATAAGTTATCATTTTCATGTAGCATACAGTATGTAAAATGGTCTCCCGTTGGAACAGCTTTTTAATGTATTTTAATGATCAAATAAATCATAAAAATCTAATGATTCCAAGAGACATAGTAAACATGCATGTCGTCCATGTTGTTTCTACCCATGCAGTTTTTCTCTCTCTCGTACCCTCCATCTAATGTGGTTTGTCCCCCACAGAGAGTTCCTTCGGCTGGGTAACCCTCTGAACTGTGGAGCCTGGGACAAGAAGCTCCTCAGACAGTACCGCGTCCACAAACCTTCCTCCCTTAGCTACGACGCAGAGATGAGAAGTAAGATCTCAATGTTTAGCTGAACCTGAGTCACGCGATACGGTGCTGGATGTGATGCCATCTGTTCATCACAGTTCCAGCAACTACGGTGGAATCGGAACCATGCCAATGTAGTACAGCTCGGCTTGGTTTAGCTCGGCTTGGTTTAGCTCGGCTTGGTTTAGCTAGGCTTGACATACACACAGACAGACAGACAGACATACACACAGACAGACAGACATACACACAGACAGGCAGGCAGGCAGGCAGGCAGGCAGGCAGACAGACAGACAGACAGGCAGGCAGGCAGGCAGGCAGGCAGGCAGGCAGACAGACAGACAGACAGACAGACAGACAGACAGACAGACAGACAGACAGACAGACAGACAGACAGACAGACAGACAGCTTGAAAAGGCGAACAATTAACAAATAATAATAAACATATTGTTAGTCTAATCGGAGTCTGAGCCCGTCCAACCGGAGGTGAATCTGTTCGTGAAAGATTGTTAATATCTTCACTATCTTAATTCCCGATCAGGCTCAATTCACAGCCCCTCGTTCATTTCCTGTAAACTGCCAGTCTATTCTAAGCAAAGAGTAGGGAAGCCTAAGTTGGTCAAACTAATGCTCATGTTTGATTCATGTTGTCTGTCTATTTAGTAAGGGAATGTTTGTAATGTGGTTATTTTGTTTAGCTGTAACATCAATCTCTAAATTGTTCTCCTCTCACTGTGATAATAGCTAAACATGACATCCTTCCTCTACTCTCAGGCCCTGTTTCAATAGCTAAACATGACATCCTTCCTCTACTCTCAGGCCCTGTTTCAATAGCTAAACATGACATCCTTCCTCTACTCTCAGGCCCTGTTTCAATAGCTAAACATTACATCCTTCCTCTACTCTCAGGCCCTGTTTCAATAGCTAAACATGACATCCTTCCTCTACTCTCAGGCCCTGTTTCAATAGCTAAACATGACATCCTTCCTCAACTCTCAGGCCCCGTTTCAATAGCTAAACATGACATCCTTCCTCTACTCTCAGGCCCCGTTTCAATAGCTAAACATGACATCCTTCCTCTACTCTCAGGCCCTGTTTCAATAGCTAAACATGACATCCTTCCTCTACTCTCAGGCCTTCCTCTCTTACTGTAATTACTGATATGACACGACTGAATTGCTTCATATATCCAAAATTCCGGCACACACAATATCACCTCTGCGCTTTTATGGTGTCTGTGTTTTCAGAAATAGCATGAAGTGAACTGGGCTGTTGTGAACTGTAAGTCCCTGTACCATAAGAAGCATGGTGGTGTGTATCTTGGGCGGCAGGTAGCTTAGTGGGTAAGAGCGTTGTGCCAGTAACCGAAAGGTCGCTGGTTCTAATCCCCGAGCCGACTAGGTGAAACATCTGTCGATGTGCCCTTGAGCAAGGCACTTAACCCTAATTGCTCCTGTAAGTCGCTCTGGATAAGAGCGTCTGCTAAATGACTAAAATGTAAATGTAAATATGTCCGACAGATTCTATGACCATGTCGATGGAGGGCTGTTTCGGTCCGGACAGCGTGTTCACTGTGGGTTAGGCTTAGCTGACCTCTAACCTCTAACCTCTAACCTCTAATAACCTCTCTCTGTCCGTCTCTCTACAACAGATTCTATGACCATGTCGATGGAGGGTTGCTTCGGTCCGGACAGCGTGTTCACGGCAGCCGGTGAGGACAACGGTCAGTACCGGATCAGCCGTAGCCTGGTGCGCTCGGCCGAAGGTTCCACCGTGCCACTGACACGCGTCAAATGCCTGGTTTCCATGACAACGCCCCACGACATCCGCCTCCACGGCTCAGCCGTCACGCCAGCCTTCGTGGAGTTCGACACCTCGCTGGAGGGCTTCGGGTATAAAGACGCACACACAGTCGTAAACACACACACACACAGGGCTTTGGGGAAACACACATTCCTTTTTTCACTGTTGTCTATGGTTGCGAAATTCCGGAAATGTTCCCAAAATTACCAGGTTTTCCAGAAATCCCTCTCTGCGTTTTCCCTTCTGATTCTGGGAATCGTCCAACCAGGATTTCTGGAAAACTCGGAAATTCGGGGGAAGTTATTGGAATTTTGCAACCCTGCTGTCGTCACTTGCACTTTTGGGACTATTCCGTTGATTCTGTTGGTTTCACAAGGCAGATTTCAGGCTGCTGAGAGGTTTTGGTTCCTTCAGCTTTCCTTTTCTTTCTTTTAATGTTTAATTATTCAGTCAGGAACACCTGAGTACACCTGGGGTATTCTCTCTCCACCTGTCTCTGTCACTGTCTCTGAAATGTGCATACAAATGGGCTGATTTTCTGCTCAATACTACACATATACATATATACACACACACACACATACACACACCAAACACACACCCCATCCCTCCCCCCCATCTGTCACTATGAAATATTAATGCCATAGCCCGTATTAGGACACAAGGTGCAGCAGGCTAGTCTGCTGTGTGCTTGGGTTGGGGGGGGGGGGTCTGTCACAACACACCCAGGACCAGTCAGTGTGGGGAAGTGGGAGTCCAAACGTGTGTGTGTTTAGGAGACACTGATGCATCTTGTTTCTGTAGCCAGGATAACGGTGGTTATTAGAAAACCACAGAGGAGGGAGGGGCCCAGGTCTTTAGAAAACCACAGAGGAGGGAGGGGCCCAGGTCTTTAGAAAACCACAGAGGAGGGAGTGGCCCAGGTCTTTAGAAAACCACAGAGGAGGGAGGGGCCCAGGTCTTTAGAAAACCACAGAGGAGGGTGGGGCCCAGGTCTTTAGAAAACCACAGAGGAGGGAGGGGCCCAGGTCTTTAGAAAACCACAGAGGAGGGAGGGGCCCAGGTCTTTAGAAAACCACAGAGGAGGGTGGGGCCCAGGTCTTTAGAAAACCACAGAGGAGGGAGGGGCCCAGGTCTTTAGAAAACCACAGAGGAGGGAGGGGCCCAGGTCTTTAGAAAACCACAGAGGAGGGAGGGGCCCAGGTCTTTAGAAAACCACAGAGGAGGGAGTGGCCCAGGTCTTTAGAAAACCACAGAGGAGGGAGGGGCCCAGGTCTTTAGAAAACCACAGAGGAGGGTGGGGCCCAGGTCTTTAGAAAACCACAGAGGAGGGAGGGGCCCAGGTCTTTAGAAAACCACAGAGGAGGGAGGGGCCCAGGTCTTTAGAAAACCACAGAGGAGGGTGGGGCCCAGGTCTTTAGAAAACCACAGAGGAGGGAGGGGCCCAGGTCTTTAGAAAACCACAGAGGAGGGAGGGGCCCAGGTCTTTAGAAAACCACAGAGGAGGGAGGGGCCCAGGTCTTTAGAAAACCACAGAGGAGGGAGGGGCCCAGGTCTTTAGAAAACCACAGAGGAGGGAGGGGCCCAGGTCTTTAGAAAACCACAGAGGAGGGAGGGGCCCAGGTCTTTAGAAAACCACAGAGGAGGGAGGGGCCCAGGTCTTTAGAAAACCACAGAGGAGGGAGGGGCCCAGGTCTTTAGAAAACCACAGAGGAGGGAGGGGCCCAGGTCTTTAGAAAACCACAGAGGAGGGAGGGGCCCAGGTCTTTAGAAAACCACAGAGGAGGGAGTGGCCCAGGTCTTTAGAAAACCACAGAGGAGGGAGGGGCCCAGGTCTTTAGAAAACCACAGAGGAGGGTGGGGCCCAGGTCTTTAGAAAACCACAGAGGAGGGAGGGGCCCAGGTCTTTAGAAAACCACAGAGGAGGGAGGGGCCCAGGTCTTTAGAAAACCACAGAGGAGGGTGGGGCCCAGGTCTTTAGAAAACCACAGAGGAGGGAGGGGCCCAGGTCTTTAGAAAACCACAGAGGAGGGAGGGGCCCAGGTCTTTAGAAAACCACAGAGGAGGGAGGGGCCCAGGTCTTTAGAAAACCACAGAGGAGGGAGTGGCCCAGGTCTTTAGAAAACCACAGAGGAGGGAGGGGCCCAGGTCTTTAGAAAACCACAGAGGAGGGTGGGGCCCAGGTCTTTAGAAAACCACAGAGGAGGGAGGGGCCCAGGTCTTTAGAAAACCACAGAGGAGGGAGGGGCCCAGGTCTTTAGAAAACCACAGAGGAGGGTGGGGCCCAGGTCTTTAGAAAACCACAGAGGAGGGAGGGGCCCAGGTCTTTAGAAAACCACAGAGGAGGGAGGGGCCCAGGTCTTTAGAAAACCACAGAGGAGGGAGGGGCCCAGGTCTTTAGAAAACCACAGAGGAGGGAGGGGCCCAGGTCTTTTGTAATTCCATTACTGTTCTAATCTCTGTAATATTAGTAATTATCCTTTCTACAATACTCTTCCTGTGCTCTTGTCAGAACACTGACCTAGCTTGTCATCTTTAGGCTGTTTCCCAAAACAGCAGATCCAGTTTCAGGAAGATCTGATCTGAAGTAAAAACAGATTGGCTTGAAGTAGTGACCCAAACATTTTCTTCCATTCTTCTTGCACAGAGGAAAGATTTGTCAGCTAGAACATTAATCTCATAATGGGTATTCAGGGTGACAACAAAATTGCTTTCATGTCAGGTTGAGAGAAAATAACAGAGGGTCATAAGTCACTGAGTCACGTGTAACCTCTTACCTGGGACCCTGTCTCTTACCTGGGACCCTTGACTCTTACCTGGGACCCTTGTCTCTTACCTGGGACCCTTGTCTCTTACCTGGGACCCTGGCTCTTACCTGGGACCCTGTTTCTTACCTGGGACCCTGTTTCTTACCTGGGACCCTGTCTCTTACCTGGGACCCTGTCTCTTACCTGGGACCCTGTCTCTTACCTGGGACCCTGGCTCTTACCTGGGATCCTGGCTCTTACCTGGGACCCTGGCTCTTACCTGGGACCCTGGCTCTTACCTGGGACCCTGGCTCTTACCTGGGACCATTGTATCTTACCTGGGACCCTGTCTCTTACCTGGGACCCTGGCTCTTACCTGGGACCCTTGTCTCTTACCTGGGATCCTGTCTCTTACCTGGGACCCTGGCTCTTACCTGGGACCCTGGCTCTTACCTGGGACCCTGGCTCTTACCTGGGACCATTGTCTCTTACCTGGGACCCTGTCTCTTACTTGGGACCCTGTCTCTTACCTGGGACCCTTGTCTCTTACCTGGGATCCTGTCTCTTACCTGGGACCCTGTCTCTTACCTGGGACCCTGTCTCTTACCTGGGACCCTGTCTCTTACCTGGGACCCTGGCTCTTACCTGGGACCCTTGGCTCTTACCTGGGACCCTTGGCTCTTACCTGGGACCCTGTCTCTTACCTGGGACCCTGTCTCTTACCTGGAACCCTGTCTCTTACCTAGGATCCTGTCTCTTACCTGGGACCCTGGCTCTTACCTGGGACCCTTGTCTCTTACCTAGGATCCTGTCTCTTACCTGGGATCCTGTCTCTTACCTGGGACCCTTGTCTCTTACCTAGGATCCTGTCTCTTACCTGGGACCCTGTCTCTTACCTGGGACCCTGTCTCTTACCTGGGACCCTGGCTCTTACCTGGGACCCTTGTCTCTTACCTAGGATCCTGTCTCTTACCTGGGATCCTGTCTCTTACCTGGGACCCTTGTCTCTTACCTAGGATCCTGTCTCTTACCTGGGACCCTGTCTCTTACCTGGGACCCTGTCTCTTACCTGGGATCCTGTCTCTTACCTGGGACCCTGGCTCTTACCTGGGACCCTGTCTCTTACCTGGGACCCTGGCTCTTACCTGGGACCATTGTATCTTGAGAGAAAATAACAGAGGGTCATAAGTCACTGAGTCACGTGTAACCTCTTACCTGGGACCCTGTCTCTTACCTGGGACCCTTGACTCTTACCTGGGATCCTGTCTCTTACCTGGGACCCTTGTCTCTTACCTAGGACCCTGTCTCTTACCTGGGACCCTGGCTCTTACCTGGGACCCTGTCATTGACTAGAATTACAGTGAGAAAAAGCTATAATGTCCACTGTTCACTGTTTGCTATCTCCACTCGCTTCAGAACAATGAGCAGACCTTTTTTTCTCCAGAGGTAATCTAGACTCCTGTGTCAAGCTGGATGTATGTAATCCATCTCTTTTTTTGTCCTGTAATAACAGTCAAAACAGTGATCAACACTAGATTATTCTCCTATATTCTTCTAGTTGTCTGCCCAGCCTGGCTCCCTCTATATCAGTGGTCATCAACCGGTCGATCGCAATCGACTGGTCGATCTCCAAGACATTCCTAGTCGATCACCAAACATTTCTGTAAAACACTCAGCGATTAAAGCCTTGCATTCCAATTTTTTTTTATTTGTTTGGCGCTGTTGGCGGTAGGTGCACTTGATTCAGCAGAAAGAAAAGTGTTCCCATTTTGAACCATTTCATGTGTCTGAAGGTAGAGCTCCGCCTACCCGGCAGGCCCAGAGAACAAATCAAGTGCACCTATAGGCCTACCGCTGGCCAATCAGATAGCTCAGATGACCGTGTCTGCACAGTATCGTCGTGCCACAGACTGTAAAAAAAATAGCCTCGAATGCACAGCAAAGTTGATCATGTGAGATTTCAAATCTTTTAAAACCATGACTAGAAATAGACTCAACGAATAGAGCAAAGAGCTGCTGATTTTATGAGGAAGTTCATGTTGAAGTTGTTATACAGCACTGTGTTAACACTGTTCAACACATTTATAAGCCATACAACACACGTTCTCCCTACTTCCACTCACACTACAACCAGCACTGCAGCTGCAATGAATGAGTTTAGAAAAGTGTTTCAATAAACTTGCATTGTTATTATTTGCGGCTTGTGCCTTTTTTAATATCGAGGAATATTTCACTTTCTCTGGTCATGGGAATAACATCATGAATTTGTGCATGAGGCAGAAATAATGCAGTGTGAGTTTCACCATCAGCTGGAAGACTGTGTCCCCTTTTCTCAGCGGAGGGAGGGAGAGAGGAGGGATGGTGAGTCGGGTGAGAGGCAGCCTCACCACTGCTCTCTCCCTCCCCTCAGACTGACCATCAGGCCATCAGTCAGCCTCACCACTGCTCCCTCCCTCCCCTCAGACTGACCATCAGGCCATCAGTCAGCCTCACCACTGCTCCCTCTCTCCCTCCCCTCAGACTGACCATCAGGCCATCAGTCAGCCTCACCACTGCTCCCTCCCCTCAGACTGACCATCAGGCCATCAGTCAGCCTCACCACTGCTCCCTCCCTCCCTCCCCTCAGACTGACCATCAGGCCATCAGTCAGCCTCACCACTGCTCCCTCCCTCCCCTCAGACTGACCATCAGGCCATCAGTCAGCCTCACCACTGCTCCCTCCCTCCCTCCCCTCAGACTGACCATCAGGCCATCAGTCAGCCTCACCACTGCTCTCTCCCTCCCCTCAGACTGACCATCAGGCCATCAGTCAGCCTCACCACTGCTCCCTCCCTCCCTCCCCTCAGACTGACCATCAGGCCATCAGTCAGCCTCACCACTGCTCTCTCCCTCCCCTCAGACTGACCATCAGGCCATCAGTCAGCCTCACCACTGCTCCCTCCCTCCCTCCCCTCAGACTGACCATCAGGCCATCAGTCAGCCTCACCACTGCTCCCTCCCCTCAGACTGACCATCAGGCCATCAGTCAGCCTCACCACTGCTCTCTCCCTCCCCTCAGACTGACCATCAGGCCATCAGTCAGCCTCACCACTGCTCTCTCCCTCCCCTCAGACTGACCATCAGGCCAGTAAAATAAAAGCGTATTATAATATCCAGTCAGCTCTACAGCACATGGACATCTACTACCATGTGATCACACACTTAATGTGATTGCTATTTGAACAGGGTAAACAGCATACCGACGTCAGACCAGCCTGGAGGACTAAATGTTATAAAAACTACATTCAAAAGTTTGTTGTTTTATTCAATTAAGAATTTCAAATGTCATGGTATATCCTAGGTTAAAAAAAAAATATCACAAGGATAATTAAATTACATTTAGACAAAGCTTTTTCATTGTTAAAATAGGCCTTGTCTCCAAAAATGAACTCACTCAAGTAATCAAACACTAACGTCCATTCGGAGATCCGGATATTCGATTAACTGTGCCCAACGCTACCTCCAACGCTACCCCCAACGCTACTCCCAACGCTACCTCCAACGCTACTCCCAACGCTACCTCCAACGCTACCTCCAACGCTACCTCCAACGCTACCCCCAACGCTACCCCCAACGCTAACCCCAACGCTACCCCCAACGCTACCTCCAACGCTACCTCCAACGCTACCTCCAACGCTACCCCCAACTCTACCCCCAACGCTAACCCCAACGCTACCCCCAACGCTACCTCCAACGCTACCTCCAACGCTACCTCCAACTGTACCCCCAACGCTACCTCCAACGCTACCTCCAACGCTACCCCCAACGCTACCTCCAACGCTACCCCCAATGCTACCTCCAACGCTACCTCCAACGCTACCTCCAACGCTACCTCTAGATGATATAGTATAGTATCAATGTTTTCTTCTTTCTAGGTGTCTGTTCCTGCCCAGCCTGGCCCCTCACAACGCTTCCTCTAACAACGTAAACACAGGCGGAGTCAGCGATGGAGCCGTGGTCTCCGGGATCGGAGCAGGTCAGTGTCACGACAACATAAACTTAGCCTAGACTACATCAGATCAGATCAGATCAGATTTGATTGGTCCCATACACATTGTTTAGCGGACGTTATTGGTCCCATACGCATTGTTTAGCGGACGTTATTGGTCCCATACACATTGTTTAGCGGACGTTATTGGTCCCATACACATTGTTTAGCGGACGTTATTGCGGGTGTAGCGAAATGCTTGCGCTTCTAGCTCCGACAGTGCAGTAATATCTAACAAGTAATATCTAACATTACAGACCTCTACATGCTTTGTAAGTAGGAAAACCTGCAATATCGGCAGTGTATCAAATACTTGTTCTCCCCACTGTATATATATATATTTTATTTTTTAATAATATATTTTTTTAGGGGGTAGATCAGCTTTAATATTGGAGATAGATTCTAGCTTCCATCAATGTAATTGTCTGCATCATTTCCAATCCCCCAAATATGTTTTTAGTCCCACCCTTCAGCTCTACTCAACCCCTTCCCATCTATCGCTTAACACCATACATTTTCAACTTTCCGG
>NW_028161466.1:0-32500 GCF_964263955.1 Coregonus lavaretus | reverse complement strand
CTCTCCCTCTCTCCAACTCCCTCTCTCCTCTCTCCAACTCCCTCTCTCCTCTCTCCAACTCCCTCTCTCCTCTCCCCCACTCCCTCTCTCCTCTCTCCAACTCCCTCTCTCCTCTCTCCAACTCCCTCTCTCCTCTCCCCAACTCCCCAACTCCCTCTCTCCAACTCCCTCTCTCCTCTCCCCAACTCCCTCTCTCCTCTCCCCCACTCCCTCTCTCCTCTCATCCTCATGTATGAAGTATGCAGTCATCAGTGGCGCATTAATTTAACCAGTCTCTCTCTCTCTCTCTCTCTCTCTCTCTCCTCTCTCTCTCTCTCTCTCTCTCTCTCTCTCTCTCTCTCTCTCTTCTCTTCTCTTTTCTCCCCCCTTGTAGGAGAGCGTCTATTCCCCCTCCCGTCGGGGCTGAGTTACTCTACGTGGTTCTGTGTGGAACGGTTCAGCTCTGCCCCCCACTCCCACCCTGTCCGTCTGCTGACGGTGGTCCCGACGGGCCACGTCCTCTGAGCAACACTACGTTTGTCTGGCCGTGGTTCTGTCTGCTAAGGACCGGTCCCTTACGGTCTCTACCAAGGAGGGGACTGCTGCAGAGCTACGGTAAACGCCCTAACCCAAACATTGTTCCTCTTTAACCTGGTTAGATGTTTGTAAACCGGATGAATAATCTAGTAAAGATGACGACCTTCTGGAATCCCTTCTATTCCCCAGATTAGCATCTCTACATAATTATCTCTCCTCTAACTAAATAAGGGAGTTAAAAACATGCTGCTCTGGTCTCTGCAAAGCATCCAGCCCTACCACAACCCCAATCCTCAGAACACTAACACAGCATTTTTAAAAAGTTTTGTTTGTACACTATTTGTCTTCCTCCCCCTGATGTGGAAAACATCCTATTTCCCTCTGAATCGCAGATACCCAACCCCCATAAACCAAACACACTTTAAACCCAGCTGAAACATTATACAACATTTTTGATAACATTCCTACATCTCCCCTCCCATCTCCCTCCACAATGGATGACTTCAGTGAGGGCTCTTCTCTCTCTAACCCTCGTACCAACATAACCTAAACACACTTCAAACCCATATCAAACATTTTTACAACATTATGATGACATCTGTATCCCCCCCTCCCCTCCACAGTGGATGATTTCAGCGAGGAGTCCTCGTTCTTTGAGGTTCTGCCGTGCTGCGCCAGGTTCCGCTGTGGAGAGCTGATCGGCGAGGGGCAGTGGCACCACCTGCTGTTAGTAATGAGTAAAGGCATGTTGAAGAACAGCATGGCCACGCTATACATCGACGGACAACTAGTCCAAACCACAAAGGTAGTGTATGTGCGTGTATGTGCGTGTGTGTGCGTGCGTGCGTGCGTGCGTGCGTGCGTGTGTGTGTGTGTGTGTGTGTTAGGGATGAGTAAAGGCATGCTCAAGAACGGCACACACACCTTTGTTGCTTTTAGGGTCAGAGGTGGTTAGATGAAGAGACGGAGGTGGTTAGATGAAGAGACGGAGGTGGTTAGATGAAGAGACGGAGGTGGTTAGATGAAGAGACGGAGGTGGTTAGATGAAGAGACGGAGGTGGTTAGATGAAGAGACGGAGGTGATTAGATGAAGAGACGGAGGTGATTAGATGAAGAGACGGAGGTGGTTAGATGAAGAGACGGAGGTGGTTAGATGAAGAGACGGAGGTGGTTAGATGAAGAGACGGAGGTGGTTAGATGAAGAGACGGAGGTGGTTAGATGAAGAGACGGAGGTGATTAGATGAAGAGACGGAGGTGGTTAGATGAAGGTCTTGATGAACAGCTGAGGTCTTGATGAAGGGCTGAGGTATTGATGAAGGGCTGAGGCCTTGATGAAGAGCTGAGGCCTTGATGAAGAGCTGAGGTCTTGATGAACAGCTGAGGTCTTGATGAAGAGCTGAGGTCTTGATGAAGAGCTGAGGTCTTGATGAAGAGCTGAGGTCTTGATGAAGAGCTGAGGTCTTGATGAAGAGCTGAGGTCTTGATGAAGAGCTGAGGTCTTGATGAACAGCTGATGTCTTGATGAACAGCTGAGGTCTTGATGAACAGCTGAGTAGTAGAATCAGGTGTGGTAGCACTTGGCTTGGTGTATCTAACTGGCTAGCTATAATAATTACCAAGGATGTTTGCTAGCTTATTTCTTTGTGCTCTCATTACACGCAAGTGTCCAGGACAGCAGTTTACACAGATGACTTCAGCCATATGAAATGCCTTCCGTAGAAAAGTATACCTACCTAGCTAGCTAGCTACCTTTTGCTTCTCATCTAACTGGTGTTAGCTAGCTAGCTACATCTGCTAGCCTTCTACTAGCTAGCTACCTTTTGCTTCTCATCTAACTGGTGTTAGCTAGCTAGCTACATCTGCTAGCCTTCTACTAGCTAGCTACCTTTTGCTTCTCATCTAACTGGTGTTAGCTAGCTAGCTACATCTGCTAGCCTTCTACTAGCTAGCTACCTTTTGCTTCTCATCTAACTGGTGTTAGCTAGCTAGCTACATCTGCTAGCCTTCTACTAGCTAGCTGATACTGTTGCGCAGCAACCGAGTTACTGGACCGGTTTAGAAATCAGAGATTCGGCTGAAAAGATGTTAGCATTGTCAGAAATGCTACAAAATAGTACTCTCTCTCTATTCCCCTACTCCTCTCCCCTCTCCCTGTTCCCTCCCCCCCCTCTCCTCCCCTCTCCCCCCCCTCCCCTCTCCCTGTTCCCTCCTCCCCGCCTCTCCTCCCCTCTCCCCTCCTCCCTCTCCTCCCCCTCCCCTCTCCCTGTTCCCTCCTCCCTGTTCCCTCCCCCCCCCTCTCCTCCCCTCTCCCTGTTCCCTCCTCCCCGCCTCTCCTCCCCTCTCCCCTCCTCCCTCTCCTCCCCCTCCTCTCCCCCTCTCCCCTCTCCTCCCCTCTCCCTGTTCCCTCCTCCTCCCCTCTCCCCTCCTCCCTCTCCTCCCCCTCCTCCTTTCTCCCTGTTCCCTCTCCCCTCCTCTCCCTCTTCCCCCTCTCCTCCCCCTCCCCTCTCCTCCCCTCTCCCTGTTCCCTCTCCTACCCTCTCCCTCTTCCCCCCTCTCCTCCCCCTCCCCTCCCCCCTCTCCTCCCCCTCCCCTCTCCTACCCTCTTTCTCCTCCCCCCCTCTCCTACCCTCTTTCTCCTCCCCCTCCCCTCTCCTCCCCCTCCCCTCTCCTCTCCTCTCCTCTCTTCTCCAGCTTCACTACATCCATACTTCTCCGGGTGGTAGCAGCAGCAACCCCCCTGTGGTCAGCACCGTGTACAGCTACATAGGCACTCCCCCTGCCCAGAGACAGCTGTCCAATCTGGTGTGGCGCCTGGGTCCCACACACTTCCTGGAGGAGGGGCTTCCTGCAGCCAGCGTGGCAACGGTTTACGAGCTGGGACCCAACTACACAGGCAGCTTCCAAGCTGTGTACCTGCCTTGTTAGTAGAGAGGAGAGAGCACACACACACACACACATACACACGCACACACACACATACACACACACACACACACATACACACACACACACACACATACATACACACACATACACACACACACACACACACACACACACACACACACACACACACACACACACACACACACATACATACACACACACACACACACACACACACACACACATACATACACACACACACACATACACACATACACTCACACACACACACACACACACACACACACAATTCCACGCCTCCTCATTGGTTACCAATTTGTGACATCACAGACCATCTCTCCCCCAGGTAAAGACTCTAAGACTGGAGAGCCTCCATGTCCAGTAGCCCTGGTCCCAGAGGAGAAGGTATCCTTCAGCCTGTACGCCCTCTCTGTCTCTGCCCTCACCGTGGCCAAGATACGCAAGGTCTACAACAAACTGGACGGCAAGGCCATCGCTAAACAGGTTAGCATCGCCCACACGTGCATGTATTTCTTTATGTCTGACGGCTGACTTTCATTTGTTTCCTGTTTAATTTCCTCTTGAAGGACAATAAACATTGAATAATCAAACAATGAATTAATCAATCAATGTGCACAGAAGCATATTACGCCAATACACACTGGCTGTGGGAAACTGCTGTAGCTGGAATACGTTATCTCCACCCCACCTGGAACACAATGTTATCTCCACCCCACCTGGAACACAATGTTATCTCCACCCCACCTGGAACACTATGTTATCTCCACCCCTCCTGGAGCACTATGTTATCTCCACCCCACCTGGAACACAATGTTATCTCCACCCCACCTGGAACACTATGTTATCTCCACCCCACCTGGAACACTATGTTATCTCCACCCCACCTGGAACACAATGTTATCTCCACCCCACCTGGAGCACAATGTTATCTCCACCCCACCTGGAACACAATGTTATCTCCACCCCACCTGGAGCACAATGTTATCTCCACCCCACCTGGAACACAATGTTATCTCCACCCCACCTGGAACACAATGTTATCTCCACCCCACCTGGAGCACTATGTTATCTCCACTTCACCTGGAACACTATGTTATCTCCACCCCACCTGGAACACTATGTTATCTCCACCCCACCTGGAACACAATGTTATATCCACCACACCTGGAACACAATGTTATCTCCACCCCACCTGTGAAGTGGTTTCCCAGTCTCCCTGTCTGATGAGCGTACTATAGGTCATCTCTGTAGAGAGCAGAGGCAGTACTTCAGCAGTCCTGCTACAGTACAATATCTTGGCTTGAAGATTGATTCTGACCAGTTATTTTCTCCTCTCCTCCCTCTCCTCTCCTCCCTCTCTTCTCCCCTCTTTCTCTCCTTCCCTCTCATCTCCTCCCTCTCCTCCCTCTCCTCTCCTCCCTCTCCTCCCTCTCCCCTCCTCCCTCTCCTCTCCTCCCTCTCCTCTCCTCTCCTCTCCTCTCCCCTCCTCCCTCTCTTCTCCCCTCTTTCTCTCCTTCCCTTTCCCCTCCTCCCCTCTCCCCTCCTCCCTCTCTTCTCCCCTCTTTCACCTCCTTTCCTCTCCCCTCTCCTCAGTTGGCTGTGTCTTCCCATGAGAACGCCACTCCGGTCAAGCTGATCCACAACGCCGCCGGTCACCTCAATGGTCCAGCTCGCACCATTGGAGCAGCGGTCATTGGTTACCTGGGTAAGTGATGCTTGGATAAAGCGCTTCTGTCTGTGTGAGCAGGTGTAGGAGAGTGACGAAGCACCATGTACAGTGAAAAGGCAGGGAGTCTTCCACAGGACTAATACTGCATGGTGTTATTACATACAGGTGCACAGTCTTCAACCATCAACTGGGTTGGGCGTCATTTCAATTGACCATTGAAACAGCAGTTTTACAGATTATGCCTGTATATATCTGTATTGTTCCTGAAGGGCAACTCGGTTGCAGCAACATTACACAGAGACTGGGCATATACAAACATTCCACAATAGAGGAGGTTAAAGTAACCCTTGCCCCCCCACTCTCTTCTAGGTGTACGTGCGTTCGTCCCCAAGCCCGTGGCAACCAACCTGCAGTATGTGGGCGGGGCAGCGGCCATCTTGGGCCTAGTTGCCATGGCACAGGATGTTGAGGGTCTCTACGCGGCCGTCAAGGTGCTGGTGTGCGTTGTCAAGAGCAACCCTCTGGCCAGTAAGGAGATGGAACGCATCAAAGGCTACCAGGTACGACGTCAATACCCACAATGCACTCTGTTATAGTCTACAGCCTCCCCACATTTTTTGTAGGCCAGATGTTACCTGTGGATTGCAACAATAATGTTTATGATCAAACCTCCTCAATTAAAATATTATGGGGTTAAGAACAATTGTATGCATTTGGGAGCAATCTCAACAAGCGCAAGTAATCCGAATCTGAGACTTGTTGATGAGTAAGGGACGGTGTATATCAGTAAACTGTAGTATGTGTTGTGTTTGTAGCTGCTGGCCATGCTATTGAAGAAGTGTTCTCTGTTGTAGTTTAAAATATAACAGTAAAATAACAGTAGAATAACAGTAGAATAACAGTAATATAACAGTAGAATAACAGTAATATAACAGTAGAATAACAGTAATATAACAGTAGAATAACAGTAGAATAACAGTAATATAACAGTAATATAACAGTAGAATAACAGTAATATAACAGTAATATAACAGTAGAATAACAGTAGAATAACAGTAATATAACAGTAGAATAACAGTAGAATAACAGTAATATAACAGTAATATAACAGTAGAATAACAGTAATATAACAGTAGAATAACAGTAATATAACAGTATAATAACAGTAATATAACAGTAGAATAACAGTAGAATAACAGTATAATAACAGTAATATAACAGTATAATAACAGTATAATAACAGTAATATAACAGTAGAATAACAGTAGAATAACAGTAGAATAACAGTAATATAACAGTAGAATAACAGTAATATAACAGTATAATAACAGTAATATAACAGTAGAATAACAGTAGAATAACAGTAATATAACAGTAGAATAACAGTAATATAACAGTAGAATAACAGTAGAATAACAGTAATATAACAGTAGAATAACAGTAGAATAACAGTAGAATAACAGTAGAATAACAGTAATATAACAGTAGAATAACAGTAGAATAACAGTAATATAACAGTAGAATAACAGTAATATAACAGTAGTATAACAGTAGAATAACAGTAGAATAACAGTAGAATAACAGTAGAATAACAGTAGAATAACAGTAGAATAACAGTAATATAACAGTAGAATAACAGTAGAATAACAGTAGAATAACAGTAGAATAACAGTAATATAACAGTAGAATAACAGTAGAATAACAGTAATATAACAGTAGAATAACAGTAATATAACAGTAATATAACAGTAGAATAACAGTAGAATAACAGTAATATAACAGTAGAATAACAGTAGAATAACAGTAATATAACAGTAGAATAACAGTAATATAACAGTAGAATAACAGTAATATAACAGTAGAATAACAGTAATATAACAGTAGAATAACAGTAATATAACAGTAATATAACAGTAATATAACAGTAGAATAACAGTAGAATAACAGTAATATAACAGTAGAATAACAGTAGAATAACAGTAGAATAACAGTAGAATAACAGTAATATAACAGTAATATAACAGTAGAATAACAGTAATATAACAGTAGAATAACAGTAATATAACAGTAGAATAACAGTAGAATAACAGTAATATAACAGTAATATAACAGTAATATAACAGTAATATAACAGTAATATAACAGTAGAATAACAGTAGAATAACATGTAGAATAACAGTAATATAACAGTAATATAACAGTAGAATAACAGTAATATAACAGTAGAATAACAGTAATATAACAGTAATATAACAGTAGAATAACAGTAGAATAACAGTAATATAACAGTAATATAACAGTAGAATAACAGTAATATAACAGTAGAATAACAGTAGAATAACAGTAATATAACAGTAATATAACAGTAGAATAACAGTAATATAACAGTAGAATAACAGTAATATAACAGTAGAATAACAGTAATATAACAGTAGAATAACAGTAATATAACAGTAGAATAACAGTAGAATAACAGTAATATAACAGTAGAATAACAGTAATATAACAGTAGAATAACAGTAGAATAACAGTAATATAACAGTAATATAACAGTAGAATAACAGTAGAATAACAGTAATATAACAGAAATATAACAGTAGAATAACAGTAATATAACAGTAGAATAACAGTAATATAACAGTAGAATAACAGTAGAATAACAGTAATATAACAGTAATATAACAGTAGAATAACAGTAATATAACAGTAGAATAACAGTAGAATAACAGTAATATAACAGTAGAATAACAGTAGAATAACAGTACGATAACAGTAGAATAACAGTAGAATAACAGTAGAATAACAGTAATATAACAGTATAATAACAGTAATATAACAGTAGAATAACAGTAGAATAACAGTAATATAACAGTATAATAACTGTAATATAACAGTAATATAACAGTAATATAACAGTAGAATAACAGTAATATAACAGTATATAACAGTAGAATAACAGTAGAATAACAGTAGAATAACAGTAATATAACAGTAGAATAACAGTAGAATAACAGTAATATAACAGTAGAATAACAGTAATATAACAGTAGTATAACAGTAGAATAACAGTAATATAACAGTATATAACAGTAGAATAACAGTAGAATAACAGTAGAATAACAGTAATATAACAGTAGAATAACAGTAGAATAACAGTAATATAACAGTAGAATAACAGTAATATAACAGTAGTATAACAGTAGAATAACAGTAGAATAACAGTAATATAACAGTAGAATAACAGTAGAATAACAGTAATATAACAGTAATATAACAGTAGAATAACAGTAATATAACAGTAGAATAACAGTAGAATAACAGTAATATAACAGTAATATAACAGTAGAATAACAGTAATATAACAGTAATATAACAGTAATATAACAGTAGAATAACAGTAATATAACAGTAGAATAACAGTAATATAACAGTAGAATAACAGTAGAATAACAGTAATATAACAGTAATATAACAGTAATATAACAGTAGAATAACAGTAATATAACAGTAATATAACAGTAGAATAACAGTAGAATAACAGTAATATAACAGTAGAATAACAGTAATATAACAGTAATATAACAGTAGAATAACAGTAATATAACAGTATATAACAGTAGAATAACAGTAGAATAACAGTAGAATAACAGTAATATAACAGTAGAATAACAGTAGAATAACAGTAATATAACAGTAGAATAACAGTAATATAACAGTAGTATAACAGTAGAATAACAGTAGAATAGACAGTAATATAACAGTAGAATAACAGTAGAATAACAGTAGAATAACAGTAGAATAACAGTAATATAACAGTAATATAACAGTAGAATAACAGTAATATAACAGTAGAATAACAGTAGAATAACAGTAATATAACAGTAATATAACAGTAGAATAACAGTAATATAACAGTAATATAACAGTAATATAACAGTAGAATAACAGTAATATAACAGTAGAATAACAGTAATATAACAGTAGAATAACAGTAGAATAACAGTAATATAACAGTAATATAACAGGAATATAACAGTAGAATAACAGTAATATAACAGTAATATAACAGTAATATAACAGTAGAATAACATGTAGAATAACAGTAATATAACAGCAATATAACAGTAGAATAACAGTAATATAACAGTAGAATAACAGTAATATAACAGTAATATAACAGTAGAATAACAGTAGAATAACAGTAGAATAACAGTAATATAACAGTAGAATAACAGTAATATAACAGTAATATAACAGTAGAATAACAGTAGAATATCAGTAGAATAACAGTAGAATAACAGTAATATAACAGTAGAATAACAGTAATATAACAGTAGAATAACAGTAATATAACAGTAATATAACAGTAATATAACAGTAGAATAACAGTAATATAACAGTAATATAACAGTAGAATAACAGTAATATAACAGTAGAATAACAGTAGAATAACAGTAATATAACAGTAGAATAACAGTAATATAACAGTAGAATAACAGTAATATAACAGTAATATAACAGTAATATAACAGTAATATAACAGTAATATAACAGTAGAATAACAGTAATATAACAGTAATATAACAGTAATATAACAGTAGAATAACAGTAGAATAACAGTAATATAACAGTAGAATAACATGTAGAATAACAGTAATATAACAGTAATATAACAGTAGAATAACAGTAGAATAACAGTAGAATAACAGTAGAATAACAGTAATATAACAGTAGAATAACAGTAGAATAACAGTAGAATAACAGTAATATAACAGTAGAATAACAGTAATATAACAGTAGAATAACAGTAGAATAACAGTAATATAACAGTAGAATAACAGTAATATAACAGTAGAATAACAGTAGAATAACAGTAGAATAACAGTAATATAACAGTAATATAACAGTAGAATAACAGTAATATAACAGTAATATAACAGTAGAATAACAGTAGAATAACAGTAGAATAACAGTAATATAACAGTAATATAACAGTAGAATAACAGTAATATAACAGTAATATAACAGTAGAATAACAGTAGAATAACAGTAATATAACAGTAATATAACAGTAGAATAACAGTAATATAACAGTAGAATAACAGTAATATAACAGTAGAATAACAGTAATATAACAGTAGAATAACAGTAATATAACAGTAGAATAACCGTAATATAACAGTAGAATAATAGTAATATAACAGTAGAATAACAGTAATATAACAGTAATATAACAGTAGAATAACAGTAGAATAACAGTAATATAACAGTAGAATAACAGTAATAGAACAGTAATATAACAGTAGAATAACAGTAGAATAACAGTAATATAACAGTAGAATAACAGTAATATAACAGTAGAATAACAGTAATATAACAGTAATATAACAGTAGAATAACAGTAGAATAACAGTAATATAACAGTAGAATAACAGTAATATAACAGTAGAATAACAGTAATATAACAGTAGAATAACAGTAATATAACAGTAGAATAACAGTAGAATAACAGTAATATAACAGTAATATAACAGTAGAATAACAGTAGAATAACAGTAATATAACAGTAGAATAACAGTAATATAACAGTAGAATAACAGTAATATAACAGTAATATAACAGTAGAATAACAGTAGAATAACAGTAATATAACAGTAGAATAACAGTAATATAACAGTAATATAACAGTAGAATAACAGTAATATAACAGTAATGTCTGTGCCTGTTTCCTGTCTCTAGCTCTTAGCCAGTAATGTCTGTGCCTGTTTCCTGTCTCTAGCTCTTAGCCAGTAATGTCTGTGCCTGTTTCCTGTCTATAGCTCTTAGCCAGTAATGTCTGTGCCTGTTTCCTGTCTCTAGCTCTTAGCCAGTAATGTCTGTGCCTGTTTCCTGTCTCTAGCTCTTAGCCAGTAATGTCTGTGCCTGTTTCCTGTCTCTAGCTCTTAGCCAGTAATGCCTGTGCCTGTTTCCTGTCTCTAGCTCTTAGCCAGTAATGTCTGTGCCTGTTTCCTGTCTCTAGCTCTTAGCCAGTAATGCCTGTGCCTGTTTCCTGTCTCTAGCTCTTAGCCAGTAATGTCTGTGCCTGTTTCCTGTCTCTAGCTCTTAGCCAGTAATGTCTGTGCCTGTTTCCTGTCTCTAGCTCTTAGCCAGTAATGTCTGTGCCTGTTTCCTGTCTCTAGCTCTTAGCCAGTAATGTCTGTGCCTGTTTCCTGTCTCTAGCTCTTAGCCAGTAATGCCTGTGCCTGTTTCCTGTCTCTAGCTCTTAGCCATGCTGTTGAAGAAGAAACGTCACCTGCTGAACAGCCACATCCTCCACCTGACCTTCTCCCTGGTGGGAACAGTAGACAGCGGCCATGACACCTCCATCATCCCCAACTCCACCGCCTTCCAGGACCTGCTCTGTGACTTAGAGGTTAGGCTTAGACCGATGGGCCAAAGGGCAACTAGCTTCAGTTTGACCAAAATGGCCTCTGGGCAACTGATCCAGTTTGAGCCAAACATGGTGGTCCCTGGAGCCAGAATAATGTTGTTGGTTTTCTAGTGTGGTATGTTTTTTTTTAAATGTTCTGTCTGCCTCCTCCAGGTTTGGCTCCACGCGCCCTACGAGCTGCACCTGTCCCTGTTTGAACACTTTATAGAGCTCCTCACTGAGTCCAGGTGAGGGATGATTAACTCCTGCGTGCTGATATGGAGACCTCCATTACGCGCTTAGCAGTGATGTTTTGGCATATGTGTTGGCATAATAATCCCCTTATCTCCAGGTTAGTGAACTGAACTGAACAAGAGCAGCGTATGGACGTGTCCATAATCTCATTTTACATTTTACATTTTAGTCATTTAGCAGACGCTCTTATCCATATTAGGGTTAAGTGCCTTGCTCAAGGGCAAATCGACAGATTTTTCACCTAGTAGGCTTGGGGATTAGAACAAGCGACCTTTCGGTTACTGGCACAACGCTCTTAACCACTAAGCTACCTGCCACTTGCTTAGTTGTAAAGTTTTGTCATATTTGTTTATATAAAAGTGACACTATAATCTTTAAAACGTGTATCCCCCCTGGGGTTTATGAACAACGAAGCCATGGGGATCTGTGCATCTGGTAGGTATTTTTCAAGGCAAGGCTGGTATGTTGATCGTTGCTATCTACAAACTCCTCTCCTTCTCTACAGCGAGGCAGCGAACAACGCTAAACTGTTACGTGAGTTCCAGCTGATCCCCAAGCTACTGTTGACTCTGAGAGACACGTCTCTGTCTCAGCCCACCGTCTCGGCGATCAGTAACGTACTGAGTCTACTGCTGCAGGGCTTCACCAACCCCTACCACCTGCTACGGTATGTACAGTCCACACACACCTTCACCAACCCCTACCACCTGCTACGGTATGTACAGTCCACACACACCTTCACCAACCCCTACCACCTGCTACGGTATGTACAGTCCACACACACCTTCACCAACCCCTACCACCTGCTACGGTATGTACAGTCCACACACACCTTCACCAACCCCTACCACCTGCTACGGTATGTACAGTCCACACACACCTTCACCAACCCCTACCACCTGCTACGGTATGTACAGTCCACACACACCTTCACCGACCCCTACCACCTGCTACGGTATGTACAGTCCACACACACCTTCACCAACCCCTACCACCTGCTACGGTATGTACAGTCCACACACACCTTCACCGACCCCTACCACCTGCTACGGTATGCACAGTCCACACACACCTTCACCAACCCCTACCACCTGCTACGGTATGCACAGTCCACACACACCTTCACCAACCCCTACCACCTGCTACGGTATGTACAGTCCACACACACCTTCACCAACCCCTACCACCTGCTACGGTATGTACAGTCCACACACACCTTCACCAACCCCTACCACCTGCTACGGTATGTACAGTCCACACACACCTTCACCAACCCCTACCACCTGCTACGGTATGTACAGTCCACACACACCTTCACCAACCCCTACCACCTGCTACGGTATGTACAGTCCACACACACCTTCACCAACCCCTACCACCTGCTACGGTATGTACAGTCCACACACACCTTCACCAACCCCTACCACCTGCTACGGTATGTACAGTCCACACACACCTTCACCAACCCCTACCACCTGCTACGGTATGTACAGTCCACACACACCTTCACCAACCCCTACCACCTGCTACGGTATGTACAGTCCACACACACCTTCACCAACCCCTACCACCTGCTACGGTATGTACAGTCCACACACACCTTCACCGACCCCTACCACCTGCTACGGTATGTACAGTCCACACACACCTTCACCGACCCCTACCACCTGCTACGGTATGTACAGTCCACACACACCTTCACCGACCCCTACCACCTGCTACGGTATGCACAGTCCACACACACCTTCACCAACCCCTACCACCTGCTACGGTATGTACAGTCCACACACACCTTCACCGACCCCTACCACCTGCTACGGTATGTACAGTCCACACACACCTTCACCAACCCCTACCACCTGCTACGGTATGTACAGTCCACACACACCTTCACCAACCCCTACCACCTGCTACGGTATGTACAGTCCACACACACCTTCACCAACCCCTACCACCTGCTACGGTATGTACAGTCCACACACACCTTCACCAACCCCTACCACCTGCTACGGTATGTACAGTCCACACACACCTTCACCAACCCCTACCACCTGCTACGGTATGTACAGTCCACACACACCTTCACCAACCCCTACCACCTGCTACGGTATGTACAGTCCACACACACCTTCACCGACCCCTACCACCTGCTACGGTATGTACAGTCCACACACACCTTCACCAACCCCTACCACCTGCTACGGTATGTACAGTCCACACACACCTTCACCAACCCCTACCACCTGCTACGGTATGTACAGTCCACACACACCTTCACCGACCCCTACCACCTGCTACGGTATGTACAGTCCACACACACCTTCACCAACCCCTACCACCTGCTACGGTATGTACAGTCCACACACACCTTCACCGACCCCTACCACCTGCTACGGTATGCACAGTCCACACACACCTTCACCAACCCCTACCACCTGCTACGGTATGTACAGTCCACACACACCTTCACCAACCCCTACCACCTGCTACGGTATGTACAGTCCACACACACCTTCACCAACCCCTACCACCTGCTACGGTATGTACAGTCCACACACACCTTCACCAACCCCTACCACCTGCTACGGTATGTACAGTCCACACACACCTTCACCAACCCCTACCACCTGCTACGGTATGTACAGTCCACACACACCTTCACCGACCCCTACCACCTGCTACGGTATGTACAGTCCACACACACCTTCACCAACCCCTACCACCTGCTACGGTATGTACAGTCCACACACACCTTCACCGACCCCTACCACCTGCTACGGTATGCACAGTCCACACACACCTTCACCAACCCCTACCACCTGCTACGGTATGCACAGTCCACACACACCTTCACCAACCCCTACCACCTGCTACGGTATGTACAGTCCACACACACCTTCACCAACCCCTACCACCTGCTACGGTATGTACAGTCCACACACACCTTCACCAACCCCTACCACCTGCTACGGTATGTACAGTCCACACACACCTTCACCAACCCCTACCACCTGCTACGGTATGTACAGTCCACACACACCTTCACCGACCCCTACCACCTGCTACGGTATGTACAGTCCACACACACCTTCACCGACCCCTACCACCTGCTACGGTATGTACAGTCCACACACACCTTCACCAACGCCTACCACCTGCTACGGTATGCACAGTCCACACACACCTTCACCAACCCCTACCACCTGCTACGGTATGTACAGTCCACACACACCTTCACCAACCCCTACCACCTGCTACGGTATGTACAGTCCACACACACCTTCACCAACCCCTACCACCTGCTACGGTATGTACAGTCCACACACACCTTCACCAACCCCTACCACCTGCTACGGTATGTACAGTCCACACACACCTTCACCAACCCCTACCACCTGCTACGGTATGCACAATCCACACACACCTTCACCGACCCCTACCACCTGCTACGGTATGTACAGTCCACACACACCTTCACCGACCCCTACCACCTGCTACGGTATGTACAGTCCACACACACCTTCACCAACCCCTACCACCTGCTACGGTATGTACAGTCCACACACACCTTCACCGACCCCTACCACCTGCTACGGTATGTACAGTCCACACACACCTTCACCAACCCCTACCACCTGCTACGGTATGCACAATCCACACACACCTTCACCGACCCCTACCACCTGCTACGGTATGTACAGTCCACACACACCTTCACCAACCCCTACCACCTGCTACGGTATGCACAATCCACACACACCTTCACCGACCCCTACCACCTGCTGGAAAGACCTCTGCTTCCTACCCTTGTAGGTCACACATCTGACTTGGTTGTGACCGACACATCTTTCTCTTTCATAGGTTTGGCCAGTTCGTCTCGTCCACTCTGCCAACCTTTGCTGTGTGTGAGAAGTTTGTGGTGATGGAGATCGACAACGAGGAGAAGCTGGATGGAGGTAAAACACACATGCAGACTGAAGCTCAGCTGAGATGCATAATGCCTTGTCATAACGCACAAATCAGTGTTGTTTTTCAAATCCGTTTTGGAATACTGACTGTCCAGACAGCAAGTTACAAGTGACTAAATGGGATTTGTGTTTGTTCAGACAACAGTCATTTGCTGGCATGGCTAAGCTAGTTGTCAAGGTAACGACAGGTGTGTACGCAGTGGTGTAGGCTGATTGGTGCTCGTGCTTCCTGTCAATCAGAAGTTATGTAGCAAGCTAAGGTGACAACAATGCCTGGCATGGACGTTTCCCAGTTGCTTTGGATGTTCAAAATCATAGTGTAAGAACACTTTTTTTTAAAGCCTCAAAGGATAAGATGATCCAACTTTCAAAACATGTCATTTTTGGCTAGCCACAGCGGTCAACTAGCTAGCTTGGTAGCTGTTTAGCTTTCTAGCACATTCACTAATGTGTTTGTAAACTATTTACAAGCTAGTTAGCTACCACATGTTCTTGTAAAACTGTTAACAGAGTAGCTAGGAAACAACAAGATATGCCAAATAACAGTCTAAAAACAACTTGAGGGCAAATAAATCAGATTTGACCATTCTAACACACAAGTCTTATTGCCAGGAATCAGATTTGTATCACTTACGAAGGTGGTTTGAAATGTGGCTTGAAATATCAGATTCCATGTGCTTTTTGGCTGTTCAGACTGCAGGAAAAGAAAAATATTTGGAAATGCAAAAAAAAAAAAATGGATTTGAGTCACTTCAAACTGCCAATGTGAACAAGGCTTTTGATGAGACACGACCGTCTTAAGGAGTTTTAGAACAAAGTTTGTTTGATCTGAACGGTCTAGTTTTAGAACGTCTCATGTCGTCGTCTAGAGTTTCCAAGATTCAACTGGTCAAATCTTTAGCTAACGTCTTACCACGAGACAGATCCATTTATCCAATCAGAGAACGGTGCACTGACGTTCTGTGTTCAGTCAAGCGGCTAACTAGCGATTTTGCTGCACATACCTAGCCTAGCTTGGCTGATATTTATCTGACAAGTCACAGTGTATCCTGTTGCTGGTGCATATATTTCATGACACTCGTTTGCTACAACACTTTGCTACAACAAGTGGCAACTTTGTTTCAGAGAGGCAGCGTTAAACGGTAACGGTCTCTACTGCACGTCTCATCTTTTAATGGTAGGTTTATTTGAACAGTGAGAGATAGAATAACAACAAAAAAATCCAGAAAAACGCATGTCAAAAATGTTATAAATTGATTTGCATTTTAATGAGGGAAATAAGTATTTGACCCCTCTGCAAAACATGACTTAGTACTTGGTGGCAAAACCCTTGTTGGCAATCACAGAGGTCAGACGTTTCTTGTAGTTGGCCACCAGGTTTGCACACATCTCAGGAGGGATTTTGTCCCACTCATCTTTGCAGATCTTCTCCAAGTCATTAAGGTTTCGAGGCTGACGTTTGGCAACTCAAACCTTCAGCTCCCTCCACAGATTTTCTATGGGATTAATGTCTGGAGACTGGCTAGGCCACTCCAGGACCTTAATGTGCTTCTTCTTGAGCCACTCCTTTGTTGCCTTGGCCGTGTGTTTTGGGTCATTGTCATGCTGGAATACCCATCCACAACCCATTTTCAATGCCCTGGCTGAGGGAAGGAGGTTCTCACCCAAGATTTGACGGTACATGGCCCCGTCCATCGTCCCTTTGATGCAGTGAAGTTGTCCTGTCCCCTTATCAGAAAAACACCCCCAAAGCATAATGTTTCCACCTCCATGTTTGACGGTGGGGATGGTGTTCTTGGGGTCATAGGCAGCATTCCTCCTCCTCCAAACACGGCGAGTTGAGTTGATGCCAAAGAGCTCGATTTTGGCCTCATCTGACCACAACACTTTCACCCAGTTCTCCTCTGAATCATTCAGATGTTCATTGGCAAACTTCAGACGGGCCTGTATATGTGCTTTCTTGAGCAGGTGGACCTTGCGGGCGCTGCAGGATTTCAGTCCTTCACGGCGTAGTGCGTTACCAAATGTTTTCTTGGTGACTATGGTCCCAGCTGCCTTGAGATCATTGACAAGATCCTCCCGTGTAGTTCTGGGCTGATTCCTCACCGTTCTCATGATCATTGCAACTCCACGAGGTGAGATCTTGCATGGAGCCCCAGGCCGAGGGAGATTGACAGTTATTTTGTGTTTCTTCCATTTGCGAATAATCGCACCAACTGTTGTCACCTTCTCACCAAGCTGCTTGGCGATGGTCTTGTAGCCCATGCCAGCCTTGTGTAGGTCTACAATCTTGTCCCTGACATCCTAGGAGAGCTCTTTGGTCTTGGCCATGGTGGAGAGTTTGGAATCTGATTGATTGCTTCTGTGGACAGGTGTCTTTTATACAGGTAACAATCTGAGATTAGGAGCACTCCCTTTAAGAGTGTGCTCCTAATCTCAGCTCATTACCTGTATAAAAGACACCTGGGAGCCAGAAATCTTTCTGATTGAGAGGGGGTGAAATACTTATTTCCCTCATTAAAATGCAAAACTATTGTAGCCTTGTGTAGGTCTACAATCTTGTCCCTGACATCCTAGGAGAGCTCTTTGGTCTTGGCCATGGTGGAGAGTTTGGAATCTGATTGATTGCTTCTGTGGACAGGTGTCTTTTATACAGGTAACAATCTGAGATTAGGAGCACTCCCTTTAAGAGTGTGCTCCTAATCTCAGCTCATTACCTGTATAAAAGACACCTGGGAGCCAGAAATCTTTCTGATTGAGAGGGGGTGAAATACTTATTTCCCTCATTAAAATGCAAAACTATTTATAAAAATTTTTACATGCATTTTTTTGTTGTTATTCTGTCTCTCACTGTTCAAATAAACCTACCATTAAAATTATAGACTGATCATTTCTTTGTCAGTGGGCAAACATACAAAATCAGCAGGGGATCAAATACTTTTTTCCCTCACTGTATGTTATATATCGATAACAGTCACTTATTTAATAATTACCTCTTATCAGTCTCATTCTGAACGTCGCATAATCCTTGAACCTGCAAGAACCCTAACCTTATTGATGAATCAGAAATACACAAATTGGCTTAATTAATTATTTACCAACTAACAAAATAATAACTTTTTTTGAAAAACATTTTAGTCATTTAGCAGACGCTCTTATCCAGAGCGACTTACAGTTAGTGAGTGCATACATTTTCATACCGGCCCCCCGTGGGAATAACACAATACAAACACACATAGGTTATTGATTACTAACGTAATACAATTTAAAACAGGTCCCTAGTGGACTGTACTAACAATAGCATGAATGCTTGGGTAGTGGAGGGGTCAGAATGGAAAGGAGAGACAGAGATTCAAACTATCGTAGTTACTTTGGAAACTACGCTCACAGTAATCATAATACTTATGCACCCTAATAATCGCTCATTCGGATTAGAAATGCAACATGTATTTACGTGTTGCTGTCTTCGATAGTTGAGTTGATGATATAGGACTCTGGTTTGCCCACCAGAGATCTCAATGTCCTTGGTAGAGTTTCTGGTCGTAGTGCTGGTTAGAATGGATACTTCAGATTGTACCAGCGGTTGTCTGAGAGGGATTGTCCTCTCCTCTCTCGTGTCTTGAGTGAAAGTTCTCTAGACGACTATACATGCCAGCTGCAGACTGAGATGATAAGGTCTAGTGCATTGTCTCCTTCTTCACCTTGTGTAGAGGTTAAGAGTTTCAGAGTTTCTCCATTTCAAACCTGTGGACTAACGTCTCACGCTTCCTGGTCTTGTAGAAATTCAACCATTTTGTAACGTTTAGCTCACGCTTCACACATCTGCTGGTCTGAGGTGAATTTCGTCACGAGGCTTTTTATGCCCTCTGGGTAAAAGGGGCGTTCCATCATGTTCGTGCTCATCTGGACGTGGCCACTGCCTGAGAACAAATCAATATGGAAAACAATCATCTCATCTAGAATGCTAAAATCACGTTGTTATCTTCACAAAAGCATTATTATACTTAATCATTCGTTTTATACAACAAATAGATGCAAACCTCATAACTGGGAAGTGTACCCCCCCAGAGATACAGTTATGTTGTTCCACCGTCTTTAATGACATCACAACATAGTAACGGATTTGACATGATTGTTCTTTAAGTCCCCACCAACCATTTCCCACATTCTTTTAAGTAGGAATATTGTTTCATTATCCACTTTTGGATGTTGGAGTCTAGGCGGGAAGACTTCCTTTGTTAACAAAGGGGTCCTTTCTTCCAATACTTCATGGCAAGGAAGAGAAAGTCTGCACGGTATTTATGACCGGTCATAAAACTGGACCCTCCCAGGAAAAGGGGGTGTTCAAACCTTAGCCTAGCCGGCCTGTTTGATCCTCAACCCATGAGGGCAAGTCATGACATACAACATTCTAAAACTAGCTAGTTCTATCTCGTCTCGACTGTTTGTATCTGAACTGGGCTTAAGTCACAGTTCTGTTGATTTTGTATTTATTTAAAAAAAAAAATGTATTACTTACCTTGTGTTCCAGGTAATGATGATGACTTTGGGGGTCTTCTGTCGGCCAACCTGATCCTGTTGAGGAACAGACAGCTGGACATCCTCCTCAAACTGCTGTTCACCACCAAGGAGAAGTGCATCGTCAACGCACAGTATGTATGTCTCTCTTGTCTGTCTGTCTGTCTGTCTGGGTTTCGACTGGCTGTTTGATGTTTATGTGTGTGTCTGACTGCGTTGTGTGTTTAACCCCTCCACCCCCAACAGGGCATGTGAGGAGTTGGTGTGTACCCTGGGTTTTGACTGGCTGTTAATGTTCATGGAAGAGCACGTCCACTCCAGCAGTGTGACAGCAGCTTTGTGGATCCTGGTGGTTCTGCTCAGTAACCAGCCCATACTGACCCGGTTTAAAGAGGGGCTGACCGGAGGAGGATGGTTGGACCACACTGACTCTGTCCTCACCAATAAGATCGGTACCGTGCTGGGTGAGTCGACCTGTATAAATAGAGGTTAAACACATAACAATATGCTGCAATAGATCAGTTACTTATGGATGTAGAACTGAATATTGCTGGGAAAAGTGAAATATCACTAACTTCTACAGGGGCCTGTCTGTAAATCAGGAAATCGTGTTGTCATCACGATAAGGTTTTCTTCACTGGGAATAACAAACTATCACGTGTAATGACTTAGCGGATCATAAGAAAAGACAATCAGTCTTTACCTGCTAAAAGAGAAGGAATATAATATATATAAATATATTGTTTACAGTAAACTCATTCAACAATTTTCAATGAAGTTGTGTGGGAAAAGGACTGGGGGGGGGCGAAATATACTTCTCCCATGGGCAAAGAAACTCAAAAGGGGTGATGATATTAACAATCAGTTCAAACAGATCCGCAAGGAAGGTGGATCCTTTGAAATATGCTATTGGGACCATAAACAGATTTGTCTCTTTTTAATCTATATGATCCATGCTTCTTTGAAAATATATATACACATTTATCGAGTTTACAGGCAATACGTGATTCAATTATTATGGTGGGAGATTATAATGCGGTTTTAAGTACCTCAATGGACCGTAAAGGAAATCACACTACAAACTATCACCCTGCACTTAAGGAAATTAAGAATATTATGGATGTATTGGAACTAGTGGTTACATGGAGGTTTAATATCCTGACCTGGCGGAGGCTCAATCAACCTGGTCGTCTTGACTACTTTCTTATGGCGTTTTCGCTGGTACCAAAAGTTTAAAAAGAGCGTTGATAGGGGACAGAATGCTGTCAGACCATCAAATAATTGGTAACACATTACTCTTACAGGATTTCCGGGAGGGCGAGGATATTGGAAATGTAATCAAAGCCTACTGGATGACAACTTGTTTTTAACCAAGACAGAATGATTTCTAACTGACTTTTTCCGACATAACAGCAGATCCCCTTATTGTATGGGACACTTTTAAATGTGCCTTCAGAGGCCGTGCAATTCAATACGTTTTTTTTTTCTTTTCAAAACAATTTAGGTCAAAAGAGTTCATCCTAAAAAAGGAAATAGAGGAACTAACATTACAGATAGATAGCAATAAAAACTCTAACATAGAGGCACAGAATAACTTAGAGGAAAAACAAAAAGAAATGGAGAAACTTATTCAAGAAACATCAAGTGCAATATATTATAAAAATAAAGCGAACTGGATGGAATATGGGAAAAATGCACCAAATTATTTGTAAATCTTCAACATAGAAATGCTACCAAAAGTAATTTACAGATACTTGTTACAAAGGACGGAGTCATCCATGATTCACCAAACGAAATTTTTAAAGAAGAAGCAAAGTACTTTAACCGTATGTTTTCATATCAGTCTCCTCCATTTCCACTAACAGAAGTTAATTGTAAGGATTTTAATCCCATTAATAGTGTCAAATTAACAGCTATACAGAAAGACTTATGTGAAGACCTAACTACAGAGGAGGCACTTCTAGATGCAATGAAAGCCTTCAAGTCTGGGAAAACTCCAGGCATATACCAGTTGAGGAATATCAAATATGTTTCGATGTACTCAGGTACGTTAGGTCCGTTATTAACATGTGTTAACCACTCCTATATAAATGATAGACTATGAGATACTCCGCAAGAAGGTCTGATTTCACTATTACTGAAACAGGACCCAGGTGGGAAATATAAAAGATCCAGTCCACCTAAAAAAACTGGAGAACCCTTTACACTTCAGTGTTGTGATGCCAAAATCCTAGCAAAATGCATAGCGCATAGAATTAAAAAGGTATCGTCGGACATTATTCATCCTAATCAGACAGGTTTTTTACATGGGCGATACATTGGAGATAATATAAGGCAAGTACTGGAAACAATAGAACACTATGAAAAATCTGGGGAAACCAGGCCTGCTATTCATAGCTGACTTTGAAAAGGCCTTTGATAAAGTGCGACTGGAATTTATACAGTGGGGAAAAAAAGTATTTAGTCAGCCACCAATTGTGCAAGTTCTCCCACTTAAAAAGATGAGAGAGGCCTGTAATTTTCATCATAGGTACACGTCAACTATGACAGACAAATTGTGAAAAGAAATTCCAGAAAATCACATTGTAGGATTTTTTATGAATTTATTTGCAAATTATGGTGGAAAATAAGTATTTGGTCACCTACAAACAAGCAAGATTTCTGGCTCTCACAGACCTGTAACTTCTTCTTTAAGAGGCTCCTCTGTCCTCCACTCGTTACCTGTATTAATGGCACCTGTTTGAACTTGTTATCAGCATAAAAGACACCTGTCCACAACCTCAAACAGTCACACTCCAAACTCCACTATGGCCAAAACCAAAGAGCTGTCAAAGGACACCAGAAACAAAATTGTAGACCTGCACCAGGCTGGGAAGACTGAATCTGCAACAGGTAAGCAGCTTGGTTTGAAGAAATCAACTGTGGGAGCAATTATTAGGAAATGGAAGACATATAAGACCACTGATAATCTCCCTCGATCTGGGGCTCCACGCAAGATCTCACCCCGTGGGGTCAAAATGATCACAAGAACGGTGAGCAAAAATCCCAGAACCACACGGGGGGACCTAGTGAATGACCTGCAGAGAGCTGGGACCAAAGTAACAAAGCCTACCATCAGTAACACACTACGCCGCCAGGGACTAAAATCCTGCAGTGCCAGACGTGTCCCCCTGCTTAAGCCAGTACATGTCCAGGCCCGTCTGAAGTTTGCTAGAGTGCATTTGGATGATCCAGAAGAGGATTGGGAGAATGTCATATGGTCAGATGAAACCAAAATAGAACTTTTTGGTAAAAACTCAACTCGTCGTGTTTGGAGGACAAAGAATGCTGAGTTGCATCCAAAGAACACCATACCTACTGTGAAGCATGGGGGTGGAAACATCATGCTTTGGGGCTGTTTTTCTGCAAAGGGACCAGGACGACTAATCCGTGTAAAGGAAAGAATGAATGGGGCCATGTATCGTGAGATTTTGAGTTAAAACCTCCTTCCATCAGCAAGGGCATTGAAGATGAAACGTGGCTGGGTCTTTCAGCATGACAATGATCCCAAACACACTGCCCGGGCAACGATGGAGTGGCTTCGTAAGAAGCATTTCAAGGTCCTGGAGTGGCCTAGCCAGTCTCCAGATCTCAACCCCATAGAAAATCTTTGGAGGGAGTTGAAAGTCTGTGTTGCCCAGCGACAGCCCCAAAACATCACTGCTCTAGAGGAGATATGCATGGAGGAATGGGCCAAAATACCAGCAACAGTGTGTGAAAACCTTGTGAAGACTTACAGAAAATGTTTGACCTGTGTCATTGCCAACAAAGGGTATATAACAAAGTATTGAGAAACTTTTGTTATTGACCAAATACTTATTTTCCACCATAATTTGCATATAAATTCATTAAAAATCCTACAATGTGATTTTCTGGATTTTTTTTTCTCATTTTGTCTGTCATAGTTGACGTGTACCTATGATGAAAATTACAGGCCTCTCTCATCTTTTTAAGTGGGAGAACTTGCTCAATTGGTGGCTGACTAAATACTTTTTTTCCCCACTGTATATAAATGCCTGGACTATTTTAATTTTGGACAATCTCTTATACAATGGGTTAAAGTTATGTATAGTAACCCCAGGTGTAAAATAGTAAATAATGGCTACTTTTCAGAAAATATTAAATTGTCAAGAGGAGTAAGACAAGGTTGTCCACTATCGGCATATCTACCAATAATATCAAGGTGCTAGAAATCCATGGCTTAAAAACATTGTACACTGACAATTCACGTTTTCTTTTAAATCCGCAATTTGGATCTGTGCACAGCGTCATAGAGGATCTAGATAATTTTTCTAACCTCTCTGGATTAAAACCGAATGATGATAAGTGTACCATATTTGGTATTGGATCTCGAAAAGATACAACTTTTACATTACTGTGTAGTTTAATAATAAAGTGGTCCAACGGTGAAGTGGACATACTGTGTATTCATATCCCGAAAGAAAGAAATGATCTCACTACAATAAATTTTTTTATAGAAAGTTAGCCAAATTAGATAGGATTTTGCTGCCATGGAAAGGACAACACCTGTCTATAACTGGAAAGAAATATCCATAATAATTCATTTGTCATATCCCAGTTTACCTATACAGGGGGGGGGGGAAAGTATTTAGTCAGCCACCAATAGTGCAAGTTCTCCCACTTAAAAAGATGAGAGAGGCCTGTAATTTTCATCATAGGTACACGTCAACTATGACAGACAAATTGAGAATTTTTTTTCCAGAAAATCACATTGTAGGATTTTTAATGAATTTATTTGCAAATTATGGTGGAAAATAAGTATTTGGTCACCTACAAACAAGCAAGATTTCTGGCTCTCACAGACCTGTAACTTCTTCTTTAAGAGGCTCCTCTGTCCTCCACTCGTTACCTGTATTAATGGCACCTGTTTGAACTTGTTATCAGTATAAAATACACCTGTCCACAACCTCAAACAGTCACACTCCAAACTCCACTATGGCCAAGACCAAAGAGCTGTCAAAGGACACCAGAAACAAAATTGTAGACCTGCACCAGGCTGGGAAGACTGCATTTGCAATAAGTAAGCAGCTTGGTTTTAAGAAATCAACTGTGGGAGCAATTATTAGGAAATGGAAGACATACAAGACCACTGATAATCTCCCTCGATCTGGGGCTCCACGCAAGATCTCACCCCGTGGGGTCAAAATGATCACAAGAACGGTGAGCAACAATCCCAGAACCACATGGGGGGACCTAGTGAATGACCTGCAGAGATCTGGGAGCAAGTAACAAAGCCTACCATCAGTAACACACTACGCCGCCAGGGACTCAAATCCTGCAGTGCCAGACGTGTCACCCTGCTTAAGCCAGTACATGTCCAGGCCCGTCTGAAGTTTGCTGGAGTGCATTTGGATGATCCAGAAGAGGATTGGGAGAATGTCAAATGGTCCGATGAAACCAAAATATAACTTTTTGGTAAAAACTCAACTCGTCGTGTTTGGAGGACAAAGAATGCTGAGTTGCATCCAAAGAACACCATACCTACTGTGAAGCATGGGGGTGGAAACATCATGCTTTGGGGCTGTTTTTCTGCAAAGGGACCAGGACGACTGATCCGTGTAAAGGAAAGAATGAATGGGGCCATGTATCGTGAGATTTTGAGTGAAAACCTCCTTCCATCAGCAAGGGCATTTTATTTTTTTATTTTTTTATTTCACCTTTATTTAACCAGGTAAACCAGTTGAGAACAGGTTCTCATTTACAACTGCGACCTGGCCAAGATAAAGCAAAGCAGTGCAATAAAAACAACACAGAGTTACATATGGGGTAAAAAAACATAAAGTCAAAAATACAACAGAAAATATATATACAGTGTGTGCAAATGTAGCAAGTTATGGAGGTAAGGCAATAAATAGGCTATAGTGCAGAATAATTACAATAGTATTAACACTGGAATGCTAGATGTGCAAGAGATTATGTGCAAATAGAGATACTGGGGTGCAAAAGAGCAAAATAAATAACAATATAGGGATGAGGTAGTTGGGTGGGCTAATTTCAGATGGGCTGCGTACAGGTGCAGTGATCGGTAAGGTGCTCTGACAACTGATGCTTAAAGTTATTGAGGGAGATAAGAGTCTCCAGCTTCAGAGATTTTTGCAATTTGTTCCATTGAAGATGAAACGTGGCTGGGTCTTTCAGCATGACAATGATCCCAAACACACCGCCCGGGCAACGAAGGAGTGGCTTCGTAAGAAGCATTTCATGGTCCTGGAGTGGCCTAGCCAGTCTCCAGATCTCAACCCCATAGAAAATCTTTGGAGGGAGTTGAAAGTCCGTGTTGCCCAGCGACAGCCCCAAAACATCACTGCTCTAGAGGAGATCTGCATGGAGGAATGGGCCAAAATACCAGCAACAGTGTGTGAAAACCTTGTGAAGACTTACAGAAAACGTTTGACCTGTGTCATTGCCAACAAAGGGTATATAACAAAGTATTGAGAAACTTTTGTTATTGACCAAATACTTATTTTCCACCATAATTTGCAAATAAATTCATTAAAAATCCTTCAATGTGATTTTCTGGATTTTTTTCCTCATTTTGTCTGTCATAGTTGACGTGTACCTATGATGAAAATTACAGGCCTCTCTCATCTTTTTAAGTAGGAGAACTTGCACAATTGGTGGCTGACTAAATACTTTTTTCCCCCACTGTATACTTATGGCCCTGCCTACACCTAACAACTTGTTTTTGTAATTATATGAGTAAAAAATATTCCACTTTATTTGGAAAGACAGAGAAAATTAAACGGGCCTATTTATATAATGAATATGAATTCGGAGGGCAGAAATGATTTAATATTAAAGCATTGGACCTCTCACTAAAGGCTTCAATCATACAAAAACTATACTTAAATCTGAACTGGTTCTCTAGCAGATTATTAAGAATGTGTCACCCCGTGTTCTAGAATGGCCTTTTTCTCTTAATTCAGGTTACAACCTGTCACTTTCGGTTATTTTAAAATAAAATAATCAAAAAAATATTGCTATTTTTAAAACAAGCAATAGAAAGCTGGTTGCAATTTCAGTTGAATCCACCAGAAAAGACAGAATATAAATTAGAACAAATATTATGGTTAAACTCAAATATCCTAATTGATAAATAAAAAAAATAGAAATGTAAATAATATATAATCTGTTATAAAATATTCATAATCTTTGTAAATTATATCATAAATAGGACTGGTGTTGTTATTCCACACATGCAGTTAACGCAGATATATGGAAATGTCTTTGCTCTTTCCAAAATGTCAACCAACTGATTGCAGCGTTACCGCAAAAATGGAGGAGGCAAGTGGAAGGGGGGAGAAGGTTAGGAACTTGTCTGTCGGCTCTGTATTAAAGACCAAAATTGCCTAAAGAAAATTGTGATGAATAAAAAAGTATACCAGTTGTTTCATTTAAGGACCCAAAAATTGACAATTGCGCCATACAGGTTGGGGGGAGATTTTCGATATACCCATTCCATGGCACATGGTTTATGAACTGATATACAAAATGACGCCGGATTCAAAACGCAATACTTTTTCAATTGATAGTCCCACTAAGCGCAAACCAGATGGGATGTCGTATCGCTGCAGAATGCTGTGGTAGCCGTGCTGGTTAAGTGTGCCTTGAATTCTAAATACGTCCCTGACAGTGTCACCAGCAAAGCACCATCGCACCTCCTCCATGCTTCACGGTGGGAACCACACATGTAGAGATTTGGACTCATCAGACCAAAGGACAGATTTCCACCGGTCTAATGTCCATTTCTCATGTTTCTTGGCCCAAGCAAGTCTCTTCTTCTTATTGGTGTCCTTTAGTAGTGGTTTCTTTGCAGCAATTCGACCATGAAGGCCTGATTGACGGGGTCCCCTCTGAACAGTTGATGTTGAGATGTGTCTGTTACTTGAACTCTGTGAAGCATTTATTTGGGCTGCAATCTGAAGTGCAGTTAACTCTAATGAACTTATCCTCTGCAGCAGAGGTAACTCTGGGTCTTCCTTTCCTGTGGCGGTCCTCATGAGAGCCAGTTTCATCCTAGCGCTTGATGGTTTTTGCGACTGCACTTGAAGAAACTTCTTGAAATTTTCAGGATTGACTGACATTCATGTCTTAAAGTAATGATGGACTGTCGTTTCTCTTTGCTTATTTGAGCTGTTCTTGCCATAATATGGACTTGGTGTTTTACCAAATAGGGCTATCTTCTGTATACCTCCCCTACCTTGTCACAACACAACTGATTGGCTCAAACGCATTAAGAAGGAAATAAATTCCACAAATTAACTTTTAACAAGGCACACCTGTTAATTGAAAGTAATTCCAGGTGACTACCTCATGCAGCTGGTTGAGAGAATGCCAAGAGTGCGCAAAGCTGTCATCAAGGCAAAGGGTGGCTACTTTGAAGAATCTCAAATATAAAATATTTGATTTGTTTAATACTTTTTTGGTTACTACATGATTCCATATGTGTTATTTCATAGTTTTGATGTCTTCATTATTATTCTACAATGTAGAAAATAGTTTTAAAAAATAAAGAAAAACCCTTGAATGAGTAGGTGTGTCCAAACTTTTGACTGGTACTGTATATTTACAGAAAAAATATATTGGGGGATTGGAAATGATGCAGACAATTACACTGATAGAAGCCGCAATTTATCTGCAATATTAAAGCTGATCTAAAAATAAAAACGATCACGTTTCATAACAACGACCTGCACTCCAGATCGCCAAATCAGCCAATAGATGGTATGGGCATACTGTCTGTATTGTCTTGACCAAGTATATATATATATATATATATATATAGTTCAAATGTCCTCAAAGTACACCGTGCACCGTCAGATCAATATCCTTTCCTCCTTCAACTACATCCTTCTCCTCTCATCTCCCCACTTGTAGCACCAGGCGGGGCCATTCCATTGCCATAGCAACCTCACTCACCTCACTGTTTTGAGCAAGACGCACAATCTCTCCCAGGTTAAGCGTGGTTCGATTGTAACTCCTAAATTGACAGTGCGTTTTTACAGCTAACTAGCTACTTCACATGCTTGATATTGTCTCTGGTGTTATTGTGCGTAGCTACGTTTTCTAGCTAGCTAGCTAACCAGCCAGCCTGTCCAGAGAGAGAGAGCATTGCATTGTGGGTTTTGTAGTTGACTTGAGCTCCCAACATTTTTCCACAACAATTATATGATTATATCGACAAAATGCAACATTCTTTCACAACATATATTGTTCTCACATACAGTATTGGCGTTATTTAACAATGCAAATCATAGGTTAAACACTATGATCGGAAATGAAGTTGCGAGCTGTCAATGTTTTGAGCCCTAGTTGCACCACACTTTCCCAAACCATCTTGCTGTTCAATGTGTAAACTGGTGTTTTAAACTGGTGTTTTAAACTGGTGTTTTAAACTGGTGTTTTAAACTGTAGTGCTTTGTGTTTTATGTTGTAAATGTGTCTTCAACTCTGTGTGCTTTTTATTTTGGCCAGGTCTCTCTTGTATAATAGATTGTTAATCTCAATGAGACTAACCTGGTCAAATAAAAGTCAAATATTGGTTTTGAGTTTCCTTTAATCTCAAGTATTAGTGGTTTTGATGCCATCTTGGAACAGGTCTCCCTGAATAGAATAGAATACTTTATTATAAACTGGGTGGTTCGAGCCCTGAATGCTGATTGGCTGACAGCCGTGGTATATCAGACCGTATACCACGGGTATGACAAAACATTTATTTTTACTGCTCTAATTACGTTGGTAACCAGTTTATAATAGCAATAAGGCACCTCGGGGTGCCAATATACCACGGCTAAGGGCTGTATCCAGGTACTCCGTGTTGCGTCGTGCAAAATAACCAGTTAGGCACTAGTCTAGTATTTGTGGACCCATTTTTTTTATTTATTCTCTGGGCCATTCCTCAGCCTCTTCTTTCGCCTCCTCCACAGGCTTCAACGTGGGCCGTAGCGCTGGCGGGCGCTCCACCCTACGGGAGATCAACCGAGACGCCTGCCATTTCCCAGGGTTCCCTGTTCTGCAGACGCTGCTGCCGAAACACACCAACGTCCCCGAGCTCTACTTTCTGCTGATGGCTCTGTTGCTGCAACAGCCCGTCACAGAGCTGCCAGACAGCCTCCATGTACATGTTAGTTATCATTCTACTAAAAAAACTATTTTCCATCATACTATCCAGCCAGTGTTTCCCCTAGCTAGATCATTTCCCAGGTGGGGCGTAGCACCCACCAAAACTAACAATCCATGGCCTCTTTTGTTTCTTAATACAATTATACCAATAATTATACCTTTGACAGAAACGTGGTCCTGTCGTATTAGTATATTATAGTATTAGTAGTATAATATAGTATTGTAATACTGTATATAATATTAGTACAGTATAATACTGGTGTATGGTGTGACTGAGTGTTACCCCAGTCTCTGTTTTCTGTGTCTTAGTTTGACCTGGACTCCATCTGGACCTTTATCTTCGGGGTCCCTGCCTCCAGCGGCACCGTAGTGGGATCCATCCACGGCGTCTGCACCGAGGCTGGTTTCCTCTTACTGGGGATGCTGAGGAACTTGCTCAACCTGGTGAGGAGAGAGGAGGGATAGAGGAGAGAGGAGGGATAGAGGAGAGAGGAGGGATAGAGGAGGGATAGAGGAGAGAGGAGAGATAGAGGAGGGAGAGAGGAGGGATAGAGGAGAGAGGAGGGATAGAGGAGAGAGGAGGGATAGAGGAGAGAGGAGGGATAGAGGAGGGATAGAGGAGAGAGGAGAGATAGAGGAGGGAGAGAGGAGGGATAGAGGAGAGAGGGAGGGATAGAGGAGAGAGGAGGGATAGAGGAGAGAGGAGGGATAGAGGAGGGATAGAGGAGAGAGGAGGGATAGAGGAGAGAGGAGGGATAGAGGAGAGAGGAGGGATAGAGGAGAGAGGAGGGATAGAGGAGAGAGGGAGGGAGAGAGGAGGGAGAGAGGAGGGATAGAGGAGAGAGGAGGGAGAGAGGAGGGATAGAGGAGAGAGGAGGGATAGAGGAGAGAGGAGGTATAGAGGAGAGAGGAGAGATAGAGGAGAGAGGAGGGATAGAGGAGAGAGGAGGGATAGAGGAGAGAGGAGAGATAGAGGAGGGATAGAGGAGGGATAGAGGAGAGAGGAGGGATAGAGGAGAGAGGAGAGATAGAGGAGAGAGGAGGGAGGATAGATAGAGGAGGGATAGAGGAGAGAGGAGGGATAGAGGAGAGAGGAGGGATAGAGGAGGGATAGAGGAGAGAGGAGGGATAGAGGAGAGAGGAGGGATAGAGGAGAGAGAGAGGAGGGATAGAGGAGGGATAGAGGAGAGAGGAGGGAGAGAGGAGGGATAGAGGAGAGAGGAGGGATAGAGGAGAGAGGAGGTATAGAGGAGAGAGGAGAGATAGAGGAGAGAGGAGGGATAGAGGAGAGAGGAGGGATAGAGGAGAGAGGAGAGATAGAGGAGGGATAGAGGAGAGAGGAGGGATAGAGGAGAGAGGAGAGATAGAGGAGAGAGGAGGGAGGATAGATAGAGGAGGGATAGAGGAGAGAGGAGGGATAGAGGAGAGAGGAGGGATAGAGGAGGGATAGAGGAGAGAGGAGGGATAGAGGAGAGAGGAGGGATAGAGGAGAGAGAGAGGAGGGATAGAGGAGGGATAGAGGAGGGATAGAGGAGGGATAGAGGAGGGATAGAGGAGGGATAGAGGAGAGAGGGAGAGAGGAGAGATGGAGGACAACTCAGCCCTAGTCCCTTTTCCATGTAGCTTAGCTGCTGGATCCCACATCTACCACCAGACGACGTTGTGTTTGTTTGTGTCCCACTAGCCCTGGCAGTCTGAAGAGGAGGGGTCGTGGTTGAGGGAGTACCCGGTAACTCTGATGCAGTTCTTCAGGTACATAGAATTCAATACAAATATAATAATAAGAATATAAGAGTTAAGTTCTAAGAATAATTGAATGTGTCTGTATGTACAGGTACCTGTACCACAATGTCCCGGACCTGGCCCCCATGTGGCACAGCCCTGAGTTCCTCTGTGTCCTGGCTGCCTCAGTATTCCCCTTCAATATCAGACCCTACTCAGAGATGGTGAGACTGAGCTGTGTGTTAAGATATTTGATAAGGGTGTGTGTGTGTGTGTGTGTGTGTGTGTGTGTGTGTGTGTGTGTGTGACAGTGTGTGTGTGTGTGACAGTGT
>NW_028161467.1:0-17384 GCF_964263955.1 Coregonus lavaretus | reverse complement strand
ACTTCGGGACCATCCAGGTGTGAAGTACGGATTGCGATTCCCGGCCCGTTTATGGCTATCTCATGATGGTAAAGACTACACATTTGAATCTCCGGATGAGGCTCTCTCTCACATTCAACGTCACATCAAGAAGTCTTGAACTTGCTCATAGTTCAGCAACTGTTGCTAGCGAACTGTGGATAGTAAGTAACCCACCTGTGGTACAACTATGTTTAGCTACAACATGCTAATTTTGTATAGTTGGGGGGTTGGCGTACCCATTCAGGCTTATTTGATGTGATCTAATGTTTTGATCATCTAGTGTGCTTGCCTTACAAGCATTCAGTCATTTTAATCTCATTGTATTGCGGTTTTACTATACTCCTGTGTTTTCTAGGCTGTCTTGCTCACCTATTCAGTTTGTTTACATAGTGTCTCAGTGACTCAAAATATTCTTGGTTATTTGCTTACTGCATCCGTTTGCATTGACCCAGTAAACAGTAAATGCTTCCCGAGGCGACACGTTTTTTTGGGGTCTTCACTTAAATTTTAAGGCTCAGAGCTCATTTATGCCCAGCAAGCGTTAAACGTTGCGCACACGTAGTTTTTTGGTCTTGGTTGTAAGCTGTCTCAGCATTCAACTAGACAACTATTATAATAATAATAATTATTATCATTTTTGATTGTCTTACTACGATTTCCTTACTTCAAATTAGGTTTTCGGCTGAGAGCCGTTACACATTCTATTTATTTTCTTTATTTTCTCTCTCTCAAATGCCTGTTATAAGACTGGGAATATAATTATATACATCTACAAGTGGTGCTTTTGTAATTTGAATTGTTCAGTTCTAATGTTGTCATTCTGTCTTTTTTGTTTTTTTTTCGGTACTTTTTCTCAACATCTACCACCGTACATTATTACTCTGAGAAGTTATTCTGGGGTTTCTGGGCGCTCATTGCTTTTCCATTCTATGCTCTAATGACGGGGTTGTATAACGGGAATGCCCAGAGGGGCCGAAACAATGCGATCAAATACATTTCGTGGAACACCAAAGGGGTTAATAACCCAGTGAAACGTAAGAGGGTGTTGACACACTTAAAGGGTTTGAATGCAAATGTTGCATTTCTACAAGAGACTCACTTGAGGACTGGTGAGCACTTTAGGATGCGTAGGGACTGGGTTGGTCAAGTGTTCCACTCTAACTTTCATAGTAAATCAAGAGGGGCTGCCATTTTGGTTGATAAAGTCACTCCCTTTGTAGCTTCTGAGGTTATCGCTGATCCTAAGGGACGATACGTCATAGTAACCGGTAAACTGTTTTCTACCCCTCTTGTTTTGGCTAGTGTTTATGCTCCCAATTGGGATGACACAAGTTTCATTTCTTCCTTTTTGTCTGCTATACCCAATTTAGATTCTCATTTATTGATTTTAGGGGGGGATTTCAACTGCAAAATGTCCCCAGTTCTTGACAAGTCCTCACGAACAACTACAGGCCCATCTAAATGTGCCCTACTTATTCAAGCCTTTCTTCAGAAATATGCCATGTTTGAGGCCTGGCGTTTCCTACATCCTACAGATAGACAGTATTCCTTTTATTCTCATGTTCATCAAACATACTCCCGGATTGATTACTTCTTTTTGGACAAAAAACTTTTGCCTAACCTTCGGCAGTGTACTTACAAGAGTATTGTTATTTCGGACCATTCACCATTAGTGCTTGAACTAGAGTTTCCCCAGCGACCTCCTATGTGTTATCAATGGCGTCTTAACCCCATTTTACTCTCAGATAAGGAGTTTGTCATTTTCATTTCTTCTGAAATCACCTTATTCCTAGAAACTAATTCAACACCAGGTATGTCCTGCTCTACCATATGGGAGTCTCTCAAAGCATACCTACGTGGCCAAATTATTTCTTATACAGCCAACCAAAACAGAGTTCGCTCTCAGCGACTTCGGGACCTGAGCGAATCCATAGCCACATTGGATGAGAAGTATGCCACGGTTCCTTCCTCTGATCTGCATAAAGAGCGCCAACTACTCCAATCTGAATTTGATGAGCTTTCTACCAGGCAAGCTGAACAGCTACTCTTGCGAGCTCGGTACAGAGTGTATGAACAAGGCGACAAGGCCAGTAAACTCCTTGCACATCAGATCCGTAAATCTGAGGCCTCACGTTTAATCCCACAAATAAGGACCCCGTCTGGTGCCACCACAGTTATACATAAAGAGATCAATGATCAATTCAAACAATTTTATTCTGCGCTATACACCTCTGAATCCCCTCAAGACCCTTTGCTGATTGATTCCTTCTTTAATGGCCTGAATATGCCTTTAATTGATACAGACACCCATGACTATCTAGAAGAAGAATTTACACCTGAGGAGATTGCAACAGCAGTGTCCGCAATGAAAAGCGGTAAATCACCGGGTCCGGATGGTTTTCCAACCGAATTTTACAGGACGTTTTCTGGTCTGCTTTGCCCATTCTTGTCTCGACTATTTGCAGAGTGCCTTAATACCTCAAAGCTACCGCCTAGTCTTTATCAAGCTTCAATTTCATTACTATTAAAGAAAAACAAAGACCCTCTGGAATGTGGATCCTTTCGCCCAATCTCGCTTTTAAACTGTGATTACAAAATCCTAGCCAAGCTTTTAGCCATCCGTATGGAAGGCTCGCTGCATCAAGTAATACACTCTGACCAGACTGGCTTTGTGAGAAATAGGCATTTGTTTTTCAATATTAGGCGCCTTATGAATATACTGTACTCCCCTGCGTCGGAGGACCCAGAGGTGGTGGTCTCACTTGATGCAGAAAAAGCGTTTGACCGCGTTGAGTGGGATTACCTAACAGCCACCCTTTATAGATTTGGCTTTGGCCCCAAATTCATTGCGTGGATAAAGATTCTTTATTTTTCCCCCATGGCTTCGGTACGGACTAACAACTTGTCCTCTGACTATTTTCCCTTGCACCGCGGATCCAGACAGGGCTGTCCACTCTCCCCCTTGTTGTTTGCTTTGGCAATCGAACCTCTCGCCATTGCATTACGCTCTAATGATGCCATTCAAGGAATAATCCGGACGGGCTCAGAGCAGAAAGTCTCGCTATATGCGGATGACCTCCTTTTGTTTATCTCTAACCCTGATACCTCATTGCCACGCGCCTTATCTGTTCTTAAAAGGTTTGGATCAATCTCAGGGTACAAGCTGAATCTAGGCAAGAGTGAGCTTTTTCCTGTAAACAAGGCTGCTTTAAAGTGCTCTTTTACAAGCTCTCAGTTTAGGATTGTCCGGGATCAATTCACCTACTTGGGAGTTAAAGTGACAAGGAAATATTCAAATCTGTTTCAGGAAAACTTGGTTGCTCTAGCAGACAGTTTGAAACAATCTTTTGCTTTTTGGAATGCGCTACCTCTTTCTCTTATCGGAAGGATTAATGTCATTAAAATGAGTGTGTTGCCCAAATTTCTATATTTATTTCAATGTCTACCCATTTTTATTCCAAAATCTTTTTTTATTTCACTGGATCAAACATTCATGCATTTTATTTGGGATGGCAAGGTACCACGGATTGGTAGAAAACATTTACAGAAGCCTAAGTCATTGGGGGGTTTAGCTCTACCAAATTTTCAGACATACTATTGGGCTGCAAATTTCAGAGCCCTTCTGTACTGGCTGCAGACTGATCCTACTGGCCCTAGACCAATCTGGGTCCAGATGGAGTCTGAATCGTGTAAACCTGCTGCACTTTCTTCTGTGTTGTGCTCGTCTCTCCCAGTGTCCCTAGGCAAAAGGTGTGTCAACCCAATTGTAAAGCAGTCTCTTAAAATTTGGAATCAGTTCCGCTTAGCCTTTGGCCTCCGAGGCTTTTCTCTATCAGGCCCAATCAATCAGAACATTTTATTTCCTCCATCTTTGAATGATGGGGCTTTTGACATCTGGCACTCACTAGGCCTCTCCTCACTAGCCCAATTATTCTTTGATGATACATTTGCCTCTTTTGCTCAGCTACAGGAAAGGTTCAACCTCCCCCAATCCCACTTTTTCCGCCATCTCCAGATTAGGAACTTTGTCAGAGCTAACACACCTGAATTTCCCCATAGGCCTGTGAATACAGCTATAGAGAGCATCCTGGAGCTGAACAAGCTTCCTAGGGGCGCAATTTCAGATGTATATGCAATCATTCATGACTTACTGAACCCTTCTTTGGTGCCTTTAAAGACTCGATGGGAAAAGGATTTGGGGGAGGAACTTGGGGAAGACACCTGGGAATCTGTGCTGCGCAGGGTGCATTTGTCCTCTTTTAGCACTAGACACAGCCTCATTCAATTCAAGGTGGTTCACCGTATCCACTGGTCTGGGGCCAGACTTGGAAGAATATTCTCTGATTTTGATCCTACCTGTGTCAGATGTAAAATTGAACCGGCCACACTGTTGCATATGTTCTGGGGCTGTCATAAACTGTCAGGTTTCTGGGAATTAATATTTAAATGTTTCTCTGATATATATAACACTGTTATAGATCCCTCTCCCCTTACAGCCCTTTTTGGAGTACTGCCCATAAGCACCCCCCTGTCAAGAATCCAGTCGGACACTGTTGCTTATACAACTCTTTTAGCTAGACGGCTAATACTACAGAACTGGAAGATGGCAGCTCCCCCATCTTATAAATATTGGGTGAGAGATGTGTTGTGCTCTCTGAAACTAGAAAAAATTCAATTCAATTCACGTGGGAACCCCAAACTGTTTAATGAGGCTTGGGCTCCATTCCGGTCTTACTTTAAACAGTCCATCCTCTGATAGCATTCCTATTAAAACCAAAATAAGTCTGTATTTGACCCCCCTGTGACTTAGGGGTTGGATGAGCATTTCTCTGTGTTTTTTTTCTGGGGTGGGGGTGGGGGGCATTAAGGTTGATGTGCTTATTGATTGTGACCTGCGGATGCCTTGTTCATCTCGCCCGGGCAGAGACTAAGGTGTGAGCTTGTTTTTCCCAGTTATTTTTATTTTTTTAATTCTGTTCACGCCTACATAAAATTATCAATATTCATTTTTTATTTTAAAGCATTGTAACTTTTTATTTTTGGTCCAGTGGATGATTGGTCTGTGGCCTTGACTGTCTGTGAGTGGTTGCATTTCTCCACCCCATCCCTTAACTGTTTACAGGAACAATGGTGAGGTGTTTGCTCTGTCCCTATACTATAGATTGCCCTTTAACCTTTTGTAGCCTTCTGCCTGGTGTGTTTAACTTGTCTAAAGTATGGTATCTTTAAAGTTATTTTTTTTTTTTATATGTATTTTTTGTATTTTTGTCTAGTTGAGTATATTATTTATATTGCTTTGTCTTGTCTGTGTGTGTGTAAAACTTAATAAACAGAGTTCTTAAAAAAAAAAAAGAATTGGCCGTGACATGTGAGCATTGCAATAGCATCTACTTATAATAATAATATGCCATTTAGCAGACGCTTTTATCCAAAGCGACTTACAGTCATGCATGCATACATTTTTGTGTATGGGTGGTCCCGGGGATCGAACCCACTACCTTGGCGTTACAAGCGCTGTGCTCTACCAGCTGAGCTACAGAGGACCACTTAATCAAGATCAATGGGAATAACGCCACTCCACTACCCACTAAGCCTGGCATGGCCATCCTCTCTCTAGCCTCCTCCCCTCTCTTCCCAGCACTCCCCCCACACACATGCTGTCACCATGGTCACCATCTGAGTCACAGAGGTAAATATAGCCCTCCACCTCTGCCCTGATGAGCTCTCCCTGGGCGCTATCAGCAGGAAGGGTGTGTGTGTGTGTGTGTGTGTGTGTGTGTGTGTGTGTGTGTGTGTGTGTGTGTGTGTGTGCTAATCATGTAATACCCTTCATTGCTTACTTACACAAAATCAGGTGTAAGCCCCACCCACAGCCATATGGTCCTTCTCCCTCTCTCTCTCTCTCCCTCCCCCCCTGCCCCCACTCCCTCTCTCTCTCTCTCTCTCTCTCTCTCTCTCTCTCTCTCTCTCTCTCTCTCTCTCTCTCTCTCTCTCTCTCTCTCTCCCCTCTCCCTCCCCCCCTCTCTCTCAGCCCCTCCTCCCCCCTCCCTCTCTCTCTCTCTCTCTTGTATCCCAACAACCACAAGACCCTCCTGCCTACATGTCCTAACAACAATAGGGCCAACTCCATATGAAAGCATGGGGTTGATTCAGGAATGATGGCAGAGATTCCACCTGGTCTATCAGAGGGCAAGATGGACTGTTGTTGTGATTTATTCCCAATGTTTTTGCTTCAACCTAGGGGGTTGGTTTAGGGTTGGGCATCACTTTCTCAGAGGAGGAAGAGGTGAGATGAAAGATGGCTCAGAGTAAACAACTGAAAGACATGGCCTAACCTTTGTTAAATACATAGAAAAACTGTTCTGTTAACCATCTGTTCTGAGAGCAGTCATCCATAAAAGAAGCAGAGACAAACACACACACACACACACACACACACACACACACACACACAGACTCACACCTGTGTGGCATCTCTCTCTGGTATTAGGCCATCTGGCAGCAAGTACACACACACACACACATACACACACACACACACACACACACACACACACAGGGGAGCAGTGCTGCCGGGATCATGGGTCACTGAGCACAGACAGAGAGAGGATGGACAGAGCGCTGGGGTGGAGAGAAGAGAGCGAGAGAGAGAGAGAGAGAGAGAGATGGCAGGAGGGCATGCATTGGGCAGGGAGGAGAGCAAACTGCTAGAGGGAGGGATGGAGGAAGGAAGGAAGGAAGGGAGGGAGGCAGGGAGAGAGAAGGGGATAGAGAGATAAAGAAAATGTTAGAGAGGGGGATCATGGGGATGGAAAGAGGGCGGGAGAGAGGGATAGAGGGAGAACTGCATCTTAGCCAGCCCTGTTGTGCGGAGAGGAGAGGAGAGGAGAGGAGAGGAGAGGAGAGGAGAGGAGAGGAGAGGAGAGGAGAGGAGAGGAGAGGAGAGGAGAGGAGAGGAGAGGAGAGGAGAGGAGAGGAGACTAAAGAGGATTGGCACCAGCTGTGGATTGAGAAGCGTGGCTCCTGAGGAATTCAGTGTGTTGGAGTTGTAGGCCTCTGTGTAAACTCTGAGGAATGGAGATAGGTGTGTGTGTGTGTGGGGTGGAGGGGTGGGACTACTGGGCAGTTTCCTCTAGGGAACACACATACGAAAATATTCAGTCAACACATATTCACACTGAAACACACACTCACACACCCTCTCTCTCCAAAACTATCTCTCCTGCTCTGGGAGTTCAGTCCTCTATAACCACAGTGTGATTCTCTAATGCTGATTCAGCTAAAAGGACCAAATATCAACAGACTGACAATTTCATACCAGGAGACCAGACATCACCGGTCTCTCATTTCAACATCCTCCTCCTACCGTACACACACTGCCAGGAGCGAGCCTGCCAGCCTGCCTGCCTGCATGTGTGTCATATCACTATAGCCAACTGGCACTGAGTGGGGCCTCCTGGCATGATTTAAAATGTGAAATGATTCCCGCTCACTGCGTCGTAAAGGAACCAACTAATTCTGATGATGATGATTATTGAATAACATTCCAGAACACTGGAATTACCATTCCAGTGTTTTTTTCCACAATCATTCTGCTAGGGGCCCCCTGAGAAGGGAAGCTACTAGGAAAACTACAAAAAGGAAAACTAAGTTGAAGTGATCTCGGAAATATTAAAATAATGTTCAGGAAGCCAACTTAATCCCCTTCAATAGTATTTATTTTTGTCACATTCCGGAGCAAGCTCCTTCGTCAAAGAACTATTGCAACACAGTGTCAGAATTAGGCTTGGGCAGTATACCTTTTAATCATTATATGTGTTATTGTTTTTACCATCGAGGACCACTTTGGAAACAAGCGTTTTAATTAATACTTTTAAGTGATATCCTCTTGGTCCACATTGTACATTTTGTTGTATATGTCTGTTACCCAAAATAATAATAATAATAATAATACAATTCAATCTACACACAATACTCCTGAACTTTTTGCTCCTGAACTTATTTAGACTTGCCATAACAAAGGGGTTGAATACCTATTGAGTGAAAACATTTAAGATTTTCATTCTTTATTCATTTGTAAATATTTCAAAAAACATAATTCCACTTTGACATTATGGAGTATTGTGTATAGGTCAGTGACCCCAAATCTCTATTTAATCCATTTTAAATTGAGGCTGTAACACAACAAAATGTGGGAAAAGTCAAGGGGTCAAATACTTTCTGAAGGCAATGTATACCGTATACCAGGGTATTTGGAAATAGCCATGGGATGGTTTGTCAATACCGTCAATACCGTTGAAACTATTTCTTATACGTTTTTTAATACATTTTAATATTTGTAGCTACTTTTTAAGTAAATACCTGCAGTCCACTTGTGCAATATGTTAGGAGATAAAGAAGATTGCGTTCTTCATTTCACCTGTCAAATAATGTTTCATTATGGAGCTTACAGATAGTCCCCAGTCACGTGGTGTTTGTTTACAAGCACAACGATGACAAGAGACCGGAGCCTTGTGAGTCACTCATTGTTGTAAAGCACACGACAGGTGATCTAGATACAGTATGGAATTCACAACTAAATGTTTACCAGCTAGATATCTTATAACTATTAAGTTAACTGTCTAAAATGTGCTAAATGCTCTGCATTTGTGCATTTGGTTTGCTAATTTAGTAGCTGGTTAGCTAGCTAGTTTAATAACTTTATGAGCTGGGATGTCTGTCCTGCAAATAGTTTAGGTCAGACACTGTATAAAATGTTCGCAATGCTCTCCTTAGCATTTAGTTAGCATTCTCTATTGGATTTTACATGTATTTATTAGCATTGCTAACCTTCTGATTACAATGGCTAAGTGGGGTTTGAAAATAGCGCCCCTTGTGTTCAGTGCCAGTATTACCGAATATCCCGGTATGGCACAAGGTTGGTATGAAGGTATGACAATCTGGAATGTTACAAATACACATTGAAGTGATCTCTATTCCTTCCTATAAGCATGTTCTGACCATAACCCTGTTCTAACTGACTGTAACCCTGTTCTGACTATAACCCTGTTCCAACTGACTATAACCCTGTTCTGACTGACTATAACCCTGTTCTAACTGACTATAACCCTGTTCCAACTGACTATAACCCTGTTCTGACTGACTATAACCCTGTTCTGACTGACTATAACCCTGTTCTAACTGACTATAACCCTGTTCTAACTGACTATAACCCTGTTCTAACTGACTATAACCCTGTTCTGACTGACTATAACCCTGTTCTAACTGACTATAACCCTGTTCTGACTGACTATAACCCTGTTCTGACTGACTATAACCCTGTTCTGACTATAACCCTGTTCTAACTGACTATAACCCTGTTCTGACTGACTATAACCCTGTTCTAACTGACTATAACCCTGTTCTAACTGACTGTAACTGACTATAACCCTGTTCTAACTGACTGTAACTGACTATAACCCTGTTCTAACTGACTATAACCCTGTTCTAACTGACTATAACCCTGTTCTAACTGACTGTAACTGACTATAACCCTGTTCTAACTGACTATAACCCTGTTCTAACTGACTGTAACTGACTATAACCCTGTTCTAACTGACTATAACCCTGTTCTGACTGACTATAACCCTGTTCTGACTATAACCCTGTTCTGACTATAACCCTGTTCTGACTGACTATAACCCTGTTCTGACTGACTGTAACTGACTATAACCCTGTTCTAACTGACTATAACCCTGTTCTAACTGACTATAACCCTGTTCTAACTGACTATAACCCTGTTCTGACTGACTATAACCCTGTTCTGACTGACTATAACCCTGTTCTAACTGACTATAACCCTGTTCTGACTGACTATAACCCTGTTCTAACTGACTATAACCCTGTTCTGACTATAACCCTGTTCTAACTGACTATAACCCTGTTCTAACTGACTATAACCCTGTTCTAGCTTACTATAACCCTGTTCTAACTGACTATAACCCTGTTCTAACTGACTATAACCCTGTTCTAACTGACTATAACCCTGTTCTGACTATAACCCTGTTCTAACTGACTATAACCCTGTTCTGACTGACTATAACCCTGTTCTAACTGACTATAACCCTGTTCTGACTGACTATAACCCTGTTCTGACTGACTATAACCCTGTTCTGACTGACTATAACCCTGTTCTGACTGACTATAACCCTGTTCTAACTGACTATAACCCTGTTCTGACTATAACCCTGTTCTGACTGACTATAACCCTGTTCTAACTGACTATAACCCTGTTCTAACTGACTATAACCCTGTTCTAACTGACTATAACCCTGTTCTAACTGACTATAACCCTGTTCTAACTGACTATAACCCTGTTCTAACTGACTATAACCCTGTTCTGACTGACTATAACCCAGTTCTGACTGACTATAACCCTGTTCTGACTATAACCCTGTTCTGACTATAACCCTGTTCTAACTGACTATAACCCTGTTCTAACTGACTATAACCCTGTTCTAGCTTACTATAACCCTGTTCTGACTATAACCCTGTTCTAACTGACTATAACCCTGTTCTAACTGACTATAACCCTGTTCTAACTGACTATAACCCTGTTCTAGCTTACTATAACCCTGTTCTGACTATAACCCTGTTCTAACTGACTATAACCCAGTTCTGACTGACTATAACCCTGTTCTGACTGACGGAGCAGTATCAATCACCTGAGACGGCGAGAGATCTGTGCTGTTTGTAGTTTTACTCACTAGCTGTGTGTAGTGGTTTTATTGTGTATAAACCTAAACCTCCTCAGGGAGATAGAAGTGGGTGGGTGGTTACCGCACACACACACACACACACACACACACACACACACACACACACACACACACACACACACACACACACACTTGTTCTGACTGACTATAACCCTGTTCTAACTGACTATAACCCTGTTCTGACTATAACCCTGTTCTGACTGACTATAACCCTGTTCTAACTGACTATAACCCTGTTCTAACTGACTATAACCCTGTTCTAACTGACTATAACCCTGTTCTGACTGACTATAACCCAGTTCTGACTGACTATAACCCTGTTCTGACTATAACCCTGTTCTGACTATAACCCTGTTCTAACTGACTATAACCCTGTTCTAACTGACTATAACCCTGTTCTAGCTTACTATAACCCTGTTCTGACTATAACCCTGTTCTAACTGACTATAACCCTGTTCTAACTGACTATAACCCTGTTCTAACTGACTATAACCCTGTTCTAGCTTACTATAACCCTGTTCTGACTATAACCCTGTTCTAACTGACTATAACCCTGTTCTAACTGACTATAACCCTGTTCTGACTGACTATAACCCTGTTCTAACTGACTATAACCCTGTTCTGACTGACTATAACCCTGTTCTGACTGACTATAACCCTGTTCTGACTGACTATAACCCTGTTCTGACTGACTATAACCCTGTTCTAACTGACTATAACCCTGTTCTGACTATAACCCTGTTCTGACTGACTATAACCCTGTTCTAACTGACTATAACCCTGTTCTAACTGACTATAACCCTGTTCTAACTGACTATAACCCTGTTCTAACTGACTATAACCCTGTTCTAACTGACTATAACCCTGTTCTAACTGACTATAACCCTGTTCTGACTGACTATAACCCAGTTCTGACTGACTATAACCCTGTTCTGACTATAACCCTGTTCTGACTATAACCCTGTTCTAACTGACTATAACCCTGTTCTGACTGACTATAACCCTGTTCTAACTGACTATAACCCTGTTCTGACTGACTATAACCCTGTTCTAACTGACTATAACCCTGTTCTAACTGACTATAACCCTGTTCTAACTGACTATAACCCTGTTCTAACTGACTATAACCCTGTTCTAACTGACTATAACCCTGTTCTAGCTTACTATAACCCTGTTCTGACTATAACCCTGTTCTAACTGACTATAACCCTGTTCTAACTGACTATAACCCTGTTCTAACTGACTATAACCCTGTTCTAGCTTACTATAACCCTGTTCTGACTATAACCCTGTTCTAACTGACTATAACCCAGTTCTGACTGACTATAACCCTGTTCTGACTGACGGAGCAGTATCAATCACCTGAGACGGCGAGAGATCTGTGCTGTTTGTAGTTTTACTCACTAGCTGTGTGTAGTGGTTTTATTGTGTATAAACCTAAACCTCCTCAGGGAGATAGAAGTGGGTGGGTGGTTACCGCACACACACACACACACACACACACACACACACACACACACACACACACACACACACACACACACACACACACACACACACACACACACACACACACACACACACACACACACACACACAGTGGTCTTCTCCAAGCCTAGTGCCTGGGGAGTTTGTGCTGGACAGGCAGGATGACTGTGTTATGACCGTGGATAGTGAGGAGGCTGCCAGGGCACACACCTAAACACACACAGGTCTACGGACACATGGACACACACTTCATCACATCATTCTAGTCTCATGACAAGAATTATACAGGACAGCAGCAGTGCAACAGGACAACAAAGCTACAGTAGCTTGAGATGTTTTTAGACAAACACTTTCTATTGGTATTCTCAGCAATATGAATCATCAGGTTGCTGGGAGACCATTTTGTCAACCATGGGGTTCTCTGAGGACAGTCATGCAGGATGACACAAAAAAATTGCTGATAGGTTCTGTGAGCTTGTGTGGCCTACCACTTCGCAGCTGAGCCGTTGTTGCTCCTAGACGTTTCCACTTCACAATAATAGCACTTACAGTTGACCAGTGCCGATCTAGCGGGGCAGAAATTTGACGAACTGACTTGTTGGAAAGGTGGCACCCTATGACGGTGCCACGTTGAAAGTCACTGAGCTCTTCAGTAAGGCATTCTACTGCCAATGTTTGTCTATGGCGATTGCATGGCTTTGCGCTTGATTTTATACACCTGTCAGCAACGGGTGTGTCTGAAATAGCCGAATCCACTAATTTGAAGAGGTGTTCACATACTTTTGTATATATAGTGTAGATGGGCGGGATTGAGGGGAGCTGAAGGGTGGGACTAAAAAAAAATAAAAAAAATAAAAAAAAATAATTGATAACTAATGTAAAATATAGTTTATCCGGGAAATGTATATAGTATGTATAAGCTGGAAGTAGAAGCCTACGTGTTGTTGTTCATTAGTTTACTCCAATTAGGGGAGGATTGGTAGGGTTAGGGCAAAATAATAAAGAAGGGAAATATATACAAAAGATATACAGTTGAAGTCGGAAGTTTACATACACCTTAGCCAAATACATTTAAACTCAGTTTTTCACAATTCCTGACATTTAATCCTAGTAAATATTCCCTGTCTTAGGTCAGTTAGGATCACCACTTTATTTTAAGAATGTGAAATGTCAGAATAATAGTAGAGAGAATGATTTATTTCAGCTTTTATTTCTTTCATCACATTCCCAGTGGGTCAGAAGTTTACATACACTCAATTAGTATTTGGTAGCATTGCCTTTAAATTGTTTAACTTGGGTCAAACGTTTCGGGTAGCCTTCCACAAGCTTCCCACAATAGATTGGGTGAATTTTGGCCCATTCCTCCTGACAGAGCTGGTGTAACTGAGTCAGGTTTGTAGGCCTCCTTGCTCGCACACATTTTTTCACATTTTCTATAGGATTGAGGTCAGGGCTTTGTGATGGCCACTCCAATATCTTGACTTTGTTGTCCTTAAGCCATTTTGCCACAACTCTGGAAGTATGCTTGGGGTCATTGTCCATTTGGAAGACCCATTTTCCACCAAGCTTTAACTTCCTGACTGATGTCTTGAGATGTTGCTTCAATATATCCACATAATTTTCCTTCCTCATTATGCCATCTATTTTGTGCACCAGTCCCCCATGCAGCAAAGCACCCCCACAGCATGATGCTGCCACCCTCGTGCTTCACGGTTGGGATGGTGTTCTTCGGCTTGCAAGCTCCCCCTTTTTCCTCCAAATATAACGATGGTCATTATGGCCAAACAGTTCTATTTTTGTTTCATCAGACCAGTGGACATTTCTCCAAAAAGTACGATCTTTGTCCCCATGTGCAGTTCCAAACCGTAGTCTGGCTTTTTTATGGCGGTTTTGGAGCAGTGGCTTCTTCCTTGCTGAGCGGCCTTTCAGGTTATGTCAATATAGGACTCGTTTTACTGTGGATATAGATACTTTTGTACCTGTTTCCTCAAGCATCTTCACAAGGTCCTTTGCTGTTGTTCTGGGATTGATTTGCACTTTTCGCACCAAAGTACGTTAATCTCTAGGAGACAGAGCGCGTCTCCTTCCTGAGCGGTATGACGGCTGCGTGGTCCCATGGTGTTTATACTTGCGTACTATTGTTTGTACAGATGAACGTGGTACCTTCAGGCGTTTGGAAATTGCTCCTAAGGATGAACCAGACTTGTGGAGGTCTCCATATTTTTTTCCTGAGGTCTGGGCTGATTTCTTTTCATTTTCCCATGATGTCAAGCAAAGAGGCACTGAGTTTGAAGGTAAGCCTTGAAATACATCCACAGGTACACCTCCAATTGACTCAAATGATGTCAATTAGCCTATCAGAAGCTTCTAAAGCCATGACATCATTTTCTGGAATTTTCCAAGCTGATTAAAGGCACAGTCAACTTAGTGTATGTAAACTTCTGACCCACTGGAATTGTGATACAGTGAATTATAAGTGAAATAATCTGTCTGTAAACAATTGTTGGAAAAATTACTTGTGTCATGCACAAAGTAGATGTCCTAACCGACTTGCCAAAACTATAGTTTGTTAACAAGAAATGTGTGGAGTGGTTGAAAAACGAGTTTTAATGACGCCAACCTAAGTGTATGTAAACTTCCAACTTCAACTGTATTTACCAAAAAATATATGGAGGATTGGAAATGATGCAGACAATTACACTGACAGAAGCCACAATCTATCTGCAAAAAAAGAGAATGAGAGAGAGAGAGAGAGAAAGAGAGAAAGAGAGAAAGAGAGAGCGAACAGAGAGGTAAAGTGCTGATGCCTGGGGTTCAGTGTCTGCTCTGTCACCTTTCCTGAGTGAACAGGTCCGTGAGGAGCCTTCCTCTCTCATCATTACAATCATTCCCTCTCTCCTTTCCTCTACTCTCCTCCTTCCTTTCTCTCCTCTATTAACTCCTCTTTTCTTTCCACACACACACACACTGAAGACAAGAGATACTGTATACCTTTGTAATTATAGCATAATATACAGTAATCCTGGGACTAAGGGGATACAGTCAGTATACAGTAATCCTGGGACTAAGGGGATGGTCAGGATAGGTCTCCTTCCTGACATCTGACATGGTGAGGATAGGTCTCCTTCCTGACATCTGACATGGTGAGGATAGGTCTCCTTCCTGATATCTGACATGGTGAGGATAGGTCTCCTTCCTGACATCTGACATGGTGAGGATAGGTCTCCTTCCTCTCTCTGCCAGGCTCTGACATGTGACATGGGAAAGAATGTACTGTACTTTGACTCTGTCATCAGTGGTGGGTGACTCAACGCTGCCTTCCTCTCTTTCTCTCCCTCTCTCTGGCTCTTTCTCCTTCCCTCCTTCTCTGTCTTCGTCCTAATTGGCACCCTATTCCCTACTTAGTGCACTTTACTTTTTGGAGTCCTATGGGAATAGTGTGTCATTTGGGATGCACCCTCTGTGGTATAAATGGTGCCTTTCTCTCCATTCACGCCGGGCCACGCCTCTGCTGTGGAATGGAGACATTCTGATTCACTGCCTTCCTGACACACACACAGTACCTCCAACCACACACACACACACACACACACACACACACACACACACACACACACAAAGTACCTCCAACCACACACACACACACACACACAGTACCTCCAACCAACCACATAAACACACACACACACACAGTACCTCCAACCACACACACACACACACACACACACACACACACACACACACACACACACACACACACACACACACACACACACACACACCACACACACACACACACACACACACACACACACACACAGTACTTCCAACCACACACACACACACACACACACACACACACACATATCCATCAGAGACTGAAGGGATGGAAAAGCCAGTACCAACTATATAACTCTGTTTAGGAGTGTAACTGCCTCCTTGCCTTGCCGTCCTCCTCTTCCACTGCCAGTATCACTGTGTCTGTGTGGGGTTTGAGCCTGAGACTTAGGTAGAGAGAAGAGAGATGGCCACAGATTACAACCCTACAAACAGTCTCCCCCATGGTTCCTGGTAGAGAGGAGAACTCTCTCCATTATTAACAGCACCTGAGTGGGTTTAGATGGTTCAGCCCATAGAGGCCTCCTGTGTCCTGACATCACCTCTCCTTCAGTGGTCAGCCCTGGTCTCCTGCATTGAGGCCTCCTGTGTCCTGACATCACCTCTCCTTCAGTGGTCAGCCCTGGTCTCCTGCATTGAGGCCTCCTGTGTCCTGACATCACCTCTCCTTCAGTGGTCAGCCTGGTCTCCTGCATTGAGGCCTCCTGTGTCCTGACATCACCTCTCCTTCAGTGGTCAGCCCTGGTCTCCTGCATTGAGGCCTTGTCCTGACATCACCTCTCTTCAGTGGTCAGCCCTGGTCTCCTGCATTGAGGCCTCCTGTGTCCTGACATCACCTCTCCTTCAGTGGTCAGCCCTGGTCTCCTGCATTGAGGCCTCCTGTGTCCTGACATCACCTCTCCTTCAGTGGTCAGCCCTGGTCTCCTACCCAGAGGGCTCTTGTGTGGTCATCAAATATAATGAGATATTCTCTCATTAAAGTTAGTTTCCCCCTCAGTGATGGACCCCTGTGGATGGATGATGTGTTTGACATTAGTGACATGTCTGTATGTCTCAATGACCCTGACATGCCAACTCACTAGCATGGGGGTTAAGATGGAGGGAGGAAGACAGTATGAGAGGGAGTTTGAGAGAGGGAGAGAGTATGTGGGGTAGAGAGGGAGAGAGAGAGAGAGAGAGAGAGAGAGAGAGAGAGAGAGAGAGAGAGAGAGAGAGAGGAGAGAGAGAGAGAGAGAGAAGAGAGAGAGAGAGAGAGTATGTGGGGTAGAGGAGAGAGAGAGAGGAGAGAGAGAGAGAGAGAGAGAGAGAGAGGAGAGAGAGAGAGAGAGAGGAGAGAGAGAGAGAGAGAGAGAGTATGTGAAGGTAGAGATGGAGAGAGAGAGAGAGTATGTTGGGGTAGAGATGGAGAGAGAGAGAGAGAGAGAGAGAGAGAGAGAGAGGAGAGAGAGAGAGAGAGAGAGAGAGAGAGAGAGAGAGAGAGAGAGAGAGTATGTGAAGGTA
>NW_028161468.1:0-28507 GCF_964263955.1 Coregonus lavaretus | reverse complement strand
GTTATACAGTAACTCTGTCAGTTTATAGACTATAACTAGGTCCTGGTGTTATACAGTAACTCTGTCCGTTTATAGACTATAACTAGGGCCTGGTGTTATACAGTAACTCTGTCTGTTTATAGACTATAACTAGGGCCTGGTGTTATACAGTAACTCTGTCAGTTTATAGATTATAACTAGGGCCTGGTGTTATACAGTAACTCTGTCAGTTTATAGACTATAACTAGGGCCTGGTGTTATACAGTAACTCTGTCCGTTTATAGACTATAACTAGGGCCTGGTGTTATACAGTAACTCTGTCAGTTTATAGACTATAACTAGGGCCTGGTGTTATACAGTAACTCTGTCAGTTTATAGACTATAACTAGGGCCTGGTGTTATACAGTAACTCTGTCCGTTTATAGACTATAACTAGGGCCTAGTGTTATACAGTAACTCTGTCAGTTTATAGACTATAATTAGGGCCTGGTGTTATACAGTAACTCTGTCAGTTTATAGACTATAACTAGGGCCTGGTGTTATACAGTAACTCTGTCCGTTTATAGACTATAACTAGGGCCTGGTGTTATACAGTAACTCTGTCAGTTTATAGACTATAACTAGGGCCTGGTGTTATACTGATCAGGTCAGGAAAACTCCTGTCCCTTTACATGTGCAGTAAGTGAAGTGGAATGACTCTATATCCGGGTCATGTCGAGCACATTTAGCATTGAAAGTCTCTTGAGGCGCAGTAGAAAATGGCGTTGTTTAGAGAGTGAAGAAGGGTATACTAGGTCTCGGCCTCCCACCTTGTTAAAACATCATCACATCATCTTGATGCTGGTGTGAGGCTACAGCAGATGAGCTAATTCTACATCTCAATGTGTTACTCCAACGCTCATAGATATTGGCTTTTATCTGTCATGATCTTGTTGTGTGTAAGGTGATGTGCACACACACACACACACGCACACATGCACGTACACACACAGCCAGAAGAGGTATTTTACACAGACACCAAGCCAGTGGATGGGTATGTTCTGTTAGGTCCCTGGTTCTGTTCTGTTCTGTTATGTCCCTGGTTCTGTTCTGTTTGATATGTCCCTGGTTCTGTTCTGTTCTGTCCCTGGTTCTGTTCTGTTCTGTCCCTGGTTCTGTTCTGTTCTGTTTTGTTATGTCCCTGGTTCTGTTCTGTTATGTTCCTGGTTCTGTTCTGTTCTGTCACTGGTTCTGTTCTGTTCCTTGTTCTGTTCTGCTCTGTTATGTCCCTGGTTCTGTTCTGTTCCGTTCCGTTCTGTCTCTGGTTCTGTTCTGTTATGTCCCTGGTTCTGTTCTGTTCTGTTTTGTTATGTCCCTGGTTCTGTTCTGTTATGTTCCTGGTTCTGTTCTGTTCTGTCCCTGGTTCTGTTCTGTTCCTGGTTCTGTTCTGCTCTGTTATGTCCCTGGTTCTGTTCTGTTCCGTTATGTCCCTGGTTCTGTTCTGTCCCTGGATCTGTTCTGTTATGTCCATGGTTCTGTTCTGTTATGTCCCTGGTTCTGTTCTGTTATGTCCCTGGTTCTGTTCTGTTCTGTTATGTCCCTAGTTCTGTTCTGTTCTGTCCCTGGTTCTGTTCTGTTATGTCCCTGGTTCTGTTCTGTTCTGTTATGTCCCTGGTTCTGTTCTGTTATGTCCCTGGTTCTGTTCTGTTCTGTTATGTCCCTGGTTCTGTTCTGTTATGTCCCTGGTTCTGTTCTGTTCTGTCCCTGTTTCTGTTCTGTTCTATTATGTCCCTTGTTCTGTTCTGTTATGTCCCTGGTTCTGTTCTGTTCTGTCGCTGGTTCTGTTCTGTTATGTCCCTGGATCTGTTCTGTTATGTCCCTGGATCTGTTCTGTTCTGTCCCTGTTTCTGTTCTGTTCTATTATGTCCCTTGTTCTGTTCTGTTATGTCCCTGGTTCTGTTCTGTTCTGTCGCTGGTTCTGTTCTGTTATGTCCCTGGATCTGTTCTGTTATGTCCCTGGATCTGTTCTGTTATGTCCCTGGTTCTGTTCTATTATGCCCCTGGTTCTGTTCTGTTCTGTCGCTGGTTCTGTTCTGTTATGTCCCTGGATCTGTTCTGTTAAGACCCTGGTTCTGTTCTATTATGCCCCTGGTTCTGTTCTGTTATGTCCCTGGTTCTGTTCTGTTCTGTTCTGTCCCTGGTTCTGTTCTGTTTTGTCCCTGGTTCTGTTCTGTTATGTCCCTGGTTCTGTTATGTCCCTGGTTGTGTGTGAAACTGTAGTGCCGTGTGATATTATTATTAGTGAGAGTGGATCTCTATGATGACTCTGTCACGTCAGTGTGACCTACCAATTTAGCAGAATCCATTTTTTTCTAGCCAAGAGCCATTCCAAAAGTATTCACTCCTCCTAACCCTCCATTAGAGTAACTCTGCTATAGGGGCTGACTGAGTCTGCGTCCCAAATGCCATTCTGCTATAGGGGCTGACTGAGGCTGTCTCCCAAAAGGCACTCTGCTATAGGGGCTGACTGAGGCTGTCTCCAAAAAGGCACTCTGCTTTAGGGGCTGACTGAGGCTGTGTCCCAAAAGGCACCCTATTCCTTACATACTGTAGTACTTCAGCTCTGCTATTGTCCTATGTTTTTGTTTGTGGGCCCTGGTCAAAAGTAGTGCACTATATAGGGAATAGGGTGCCATTTGGGACGCACACGAGATGCTCTCTTCCAGCCAGGGTAGGATGGGTCCCCTCCACAGAGCCCACTTCCTTCCAATTTTAATCCCCACAACGTTTCTTTCCTCCACTCTCTAAGTGCTCAGTGACTCCGGCCTTGTAAAAAAGCCATGTGCAACGGAAATGTGTAATTTCTCACTTTGTCAGTATGTGGATATACAGAGAGAGTCTGGCATTGGCTCTCGTTCTGCGCTCCTCAGCGCTAGCTAAACTAAACATAGAAAAAACACAAAGCCTTTCCTCCCTGAGCTTATAAAACAAGCTTTTCTCACGCCTAAAGCGCCTGATGTCATGGCTAGTAGCAGCCAAGTTTGAAACGAGTTGGGCTCTATAAATGGATGGAGAGGAATTACTTTATACTTAGGTTATTCCTCTTTGACTTGGGGTACATCCCAAATGGCACCCTATTCCCTATATAGTGCACTATTTTTGACCAAGGCCCATAGGGGTCTCTGGTTAAAAGTAGTGCATTATATAGGGAATAGGGTGCCATTTGAGATGCAGAGTTGGAATCTCTCTAGGCCCCAAACCGGATAGGAACCTGTATATAGCTGTTCCCTACACAGCTGTCTATTCCTCTGTGAGACATGTCTAGTATATGTTATGTGTATATTTGATGGTGTGTACTTAGGCTATGACAGAGTAGGGAGAAATGTAATAAGCAAGCACATCTCAGTCTCTCAGCATATCCTGCAACCGACAGTGGCTTGCGAAAGTATTCTCCCCCCTTGGCATTTTTCCTATTTTGTTGCCTAACAACCTGGAATTAAAATGGATTTGGGGGGGGATTGTATCATTTGATTTACACAACATGCCTACCACTTTGAAGATGCAAAATATTTTTTCTTGTGAAACAAACAAGAAATAAGACAAAAAAACAGAAAACTTGAGCGTGCATAACTATTCACCCCCCCAAAGTCAATACTTTGTAGAGCCACCTTTTGCAGCAATTACAGCTGCAAGTCTCTTGGGGTATGTCTCTATAAGCTTGGCACATCTAGCCACTGGGATTTTGCCTATTCTTCAAGGCAAAACTGCTCCAGCTCCTTCAAGTTGGATGGGTTCCGCTGGTGTACAGCTATCTTTAAGTCATACCACAGATTCTCAATTGGATTGAGGTCTGGGCTTTGACTAGGCCATTCCAAGACATTAAAATATTTCCCCTTAAACCACTCGAGTGTTGCTTTAGCAGTATGCTTAGGGTCATTGTCCTGCTGGAAGGTGAACCTCCGTCCCAGTCTCAAATCTCTGGAAGACTGAAACAGGTTTCCCTCAAGAATTTCCCTGTATTTAGCGCCATCCATCATTCCTTCAATTCTGACCAGTTTCCCAGTCCCTGCCCATGAAAAACATCCCCACAGCATGATGCTGCCACCACCATGCTTCACTGTGGGGATGGTGTTCTCGGGGTGATGAGAGGTGTTGGGTTTGCACCAGACATAGCGTTTTCCTTGATGGCCAAAAAGCTCAATATTAGTCTCATCTGACCAGAGTACCTTCTTCCATATGTTTGGGGAGTCTCCCACATGCCTTTTGGCGAACACCAAATGTGTTTGCTTATTTTTTTCTTTAAGCAATCGCTTTTTTCTGGCCACTCTTCCGTAAAGCCCAGCTCTGTGGAGTGTATGGCTTAAAGTGGTCCTATGGACAGATACTCCAATCTCCGCTGTGGAGCTTTGCAGCTCCTTCAGGGTTATCTTTGGTCTCTTTGTTGGTCTCTCTGATTAATGTCCTCATTGCCTAGTCTGTGAGTTTTGGTGGGCGGCCCTCTCTTGGCAGGTTTGTTGTGGTGCCATATTCTTTCAATTTTTTAATAATGGATTTAATGGTGCTCCGTGGGATGTTCAAAGTGTCTTATATTTTTAACCCAACCCTGATCTGTACTTCTCCACAACTTTGTCCCTGACCTGTTTGGAGAGCTCCTTGGTCTTCATGGTGCCGCTTGCTTGGTGGTACCCCTTGCTTAGTGGTGTTGCAGACTCTGGGGGCTTTCAGAACAGGTGTATACTGTGGGGAGAACAAGTATTTGATACACTGCCGATTTTGCAGGTTTTCCTACTTACAAAGCATGTAGAGGTCTGTAATTTTTATCATAGGTACACTTCAACTGTGAGAGACGGAATCTAAAACAAAAATCCACAAAATCACATTGTGTGATTTTTAAGTAATTAATTTGCATTTTAATGCATGACATAAGTATTTGATCACCTACCAACCAGTAAGAATTCCGGCTCGCACAGACCTGTTCGTTTTTCTTTAAGAAGCCCTCCTGTTCTCCACTCATTACCTGTATTAACTGCACCTGTTTGAACTCGTTAACTGTATAAAAGACACCTGTCAACACACTCAATCAAACAGACTCCAACCTCTCCACAATGGCCAAGACCAGAGAGCTGTGTAAGGACATCAGGGATAAAATTGTAGACCTGCACAAGGCTGGGATGGGCTACAGGACAATAGGCAAGCAACTTGGTGAGAAGGCAACAACTGTTGGCGCAATTATTAGAAAATGGAAGAAGTTCAAGATGACGGTCAATCACCCTCGGTCTGGGGCTCCATGCAAGATCTCACCTCGTGGGGCATCAATGATCATGAGGAAGGTGAGGGACTACACGGCAGGACCTGGTCAATGACCTGAAGAGAGCTGGGACCACAGTCTCAAAGAAAAACCATTCGTAACACACTACGCCGTCATGGATTAAAATCCTGCAGTGCACGCAAGGTCCCCCTGCTCAAGCCAGCGCATGTCCAGGCCCGTCTGAAGTTTGCCAATGACCATCTGGATGATCCAGAGGAGGAATGGGAGAAGGTCATGTGGTCTGATGAGACAAAAATAGAGCTTTTTGGTTTAAACTCCACTTGCTGTGTTTGGAGGAAGAAGAAGGATGAGTACAACCCCAAGAACACCATCCCAACTGTGAAGCATGGAGGTGGAAACATCATTCTTTGGGGATGCTTTTCTGCAAAGGGGACAGGATGACTGCACCGTATTGAGGGGAGGATGGATGGGGCCATGTATCGCGAGATCTTGGCCAACAACCTCCTTCCCTCAGTAAGAGCATTGAAGATGGGTTGTGGCTGGGTCTTCCAGCATGACAACGACCCGAAACACACAGCCAGGGCAACTAAGTGGCTCCGTAAGAAGCATCTCAAGGTCCTGGAGTGGCCTAGCCAGTCTCCAGACCTGAACCCAATAGAAAATCTTTGGAGGGAGCTGAAAGTCCGTATTGCCCAACGACAGCCCCGAAACCTGAAGGATCTGGAGAAGGTCTGTATGGAGGACTGGGCCAAAATCCCTGCTGCAGTGTGTGAAAACCTGGTCAAGACCTACAGGAAACGTATGATCTCTGTAATTGCAAACAAAGGTTTCTGTACCAAATATTAAGTTCTGCTTTTCTGATGTATCAAATACTTATGTCATGCAATAAAATGCAAATTAATTACTTAAAAATCATACAATGTGATTTATGTGTAATTATGTGACTTGTAATTATGTGACTTCTGAGGGTAATTGGTTGCAACAGGTCTTATTTAGGGGCTTCATAGCAAAGGGCGTGAATACATAAAAGGGCAATGTGATTTTTTAGAATTTTTTGAAACAAGTTATTTTTTTCATTTCACTTCACCAATTTGGACAATTTTGTGTATGTCCATTACATGAAATCCAAATAAAAATCCATTTAAATTACAGGTTGTAATGCAACAAAATAGGAAAGACGCCAAGGGGGATGAAAACTTTTGCAAGGCACTGTACACAGTGTCTGTCTGCTTCGCAAATGGCACCCTATTCCCTATTTAGTGCACTACTTTTGACCAGAGCCTAGTGATGCAACAGGTTATACATCTCATGCAATCTCACATCCAATGACCAGTAGACTAATTCTGTCTGCGGATGAATCTAGCTCAGTTGATGAAGAATGAGTTAGCGTTTCTCTATCTGTTTTTATGCGTTTGCATGTTTATATCCATGTACTCTACCACTGTGCTCATATCGAGTTAGAAATCTGTACTTATCATAGTTACTAAATAAGGTTAGAATATTTTCAATATTTGAGTGATACTTTTTTTTCTTCAGGAGATGGTTTGTTTTTCAAAAATACCATCTGTTGAACTTCCCAGAGTATCAGGTTTCTGCTGTGAACAAGTCATCTCATAGGGAATGCTTGATCGCAAGTAGCAAAATAGAGCAATTATGTGATTGGTCTTTGATTATGCAGCGTTTCCATCTCATTCGTCAGATGAGATTTCCATTTGGAAGGTCAGAACTCTGGGGGATCATTCTGATTGGCATGAGGTTCTATGGTTCATCCAGAGGGCAACCTATACATTCATGCAAAATGATTGACATCCCGTTCTCAGAAGTGTTTACGTTTTCTTACTGATCTAGCTGTGATCGTTCTTTTTCTCCCTTTTACTCCTTTTGCTGTTCTGAATCTATCACCCTTTCTCAATTTCTGTCCTCTCATTACCAACGCCAGGGTTGTGGGTTCGATTCCCACGGGGGGCCACTCACTAACTGTAAGTCGCTCTGGATAAGAGCGTCTGCTAAAATTACTTTCTTTTTTTAATTGTTCTCTGGAGTTTGTACAAGAGGCACCAGTAACATGTCGATTTCCCTGTCTATTTGGGTCAATGAACAAGAGATTTTTCATCTGTCTCAGCTAGGGCTGTGGCGGTCATGACATTCTGTCTCAGCTAGGGCTGTGGCGGTCATGCAAAAGACTGCTGGTCTCACAGGTAATTGACCGTTAATTAACAAAAACATGTTTAGCATCTCCAGGCCTCCACACATACAGTGTATTCGGAAAGTTGCAGACCCTTGACTTTTCCATATTTCGTTACGTTACAGCCTTATTAAAAAATTGATTAAATAGTTTTTTCCCCTCATCAATCTACACACAATACCCCATAACGACTAAGCAAAAACAGGTTTTTAGAAATGTTAGCAAATTTATACAATAAAAAAAAGTGAAATATTACATTTACATAAGTATTCAGACCCTTTACTCAGTACTTTGTTGAAGCACCCTTGGCAGCGATTACAGCCTTGAGTCTTCTTGGGTATGACGCTACAAGCTTGGCACACCTGTATTTGGGGAGTTTCTCCCATTTTTCTCTGCAGATCCTCTCAAGCTCTGTCAGGTTGGATGGGGAGCGTTGCTGCACAGCTATTTTCAGGTCTCTCCAGAGATGTTTGATCGGGTTCAAGTCCAGGCTCTGGGTGGGCCACTCAAGGACATTCAGAGACTTGTCACGAAGCAACTCCTGCGTTGTCTTGGCTGTGTGCTAAGGGTCGTTGTCCTGCTGGAAGGTTAACCTTTGTCCCAGTCTGAGGTCCTGAGCGCTCTGGAGCATGTTTTCATCAAGGATCTCTCTGTATATCTTTCCCTCGATCCTGACTAGTCTCCCAGTCCCTGCCGCTGAAAAACATCCCCACAGCATGACGCTGCCACCACCGTGCTTCACCGTAGGTATTGTGCCAGGTTTCCTCTAGACGTGACACTTGGCATTCAGGCCAAAGAGTTCAATCTTGATTTCATAAGACCAGAGAATCTTGTTTCTCATGGTCTGAGAGTCCTTTTACTGAGGAGTGGCTTCTGTCTGACCACTCTACCATAAAGGCCTGATTGGTGCCACTCTACCATAAAGGCCTGATTGGTGGAGTGCTGCAGAGATGGTTGTCCTTCTGAAAGGTTCTCCCATCTCCACAGAGATCTCTGGAGCTCTGTCAGACTGACCATCGGGTTCTTGGTCACCTCCCTGACCAAGGCCCTTCTCCCCCGATTGCTCAGTATGTCTGGGCGGCCAGCTCTAGGAAGAATCTTGGTGGTTCCAAACTTCTTCCATTTAAGAATGATGGAGGCCACTGTGTTCTTGGGGACCTTCAATGCTGCAGACTTTTTTGGTACCCTTCCCCAGATCTGTTCCTCGACACAATCTTGTTTTGGAGCTCTACGGACAATTCCTTCGACATCATGGCTTGGTTTTTGCTCTGACATGCACTGTCAACTGTGGGACCTTATATAGACAGGTGTGTGCCTTTCCAAATCATGTCCAATAAATAGAATTTACCACAGGTGGACTCTAATCAAGTTGTAGAAACATCTCAAGGATGATCAATGGAAACAGGATGCACCTGAGCTCAATTTCGAGTCTCATAGCAAAGGGTCTGAATACTGGTAATCTCTGTATACCCGCCGCAAGACCCACTGGTTGGTGCTTATTTATAAAACCCTCTTAGGCCTCACTCCCCCCTATCTGAGATACCTACTGCAGCCCTCATCCTCCACATACAACACCCGTTCTGTCAGTCACATTCTGTTAAATGTCCCCAAAGCACACACATCCCTGGGTCGCTCCTCTTTTCAGTTCGCTGCAGCTAGCGACTGGAACGAGCTGCAAAAAACACTCAAACTGGACAGTTTTATCTCCATCTCTTCATTCAAAGACTCAATCATGGACACTCTTACTGACAGTTGTGGCTGCTTCGCGTGATGTATTGTTGTCTCTACCTTCTTGCCTTTTGTGCTGTTGTCTGTGCCCAATAATGTTTGTACCATGTTGTGTGCTGCTACCATTTTGTGCTGCTGCCATGTTGTGTTGCTACCATGTTGTTGTCATGTGTTGCTGCCATGCTATGTTGTTTTCTTAGGTTTTTCTTTATGTAGTGTTGTGGTGTCTCTCTTGTCGTGATGTGTGTTTTGTCCTATATTTTATTTTTATTTAATTTTTTTAATCCGAGCCCCCGTCCCCGCAGGAGGCCTTTTGCCTTTTGGTAGGCCGTCAATGTAAACAATAATTTGTTCTTAACTGACTTGCCTAGTTAAATAAAGGTTAAATAAAAATAAATAAAAATAAAATACTGTACAAGCCACTGATGCGCGCCTTTGGAACATCTACATTTAAAAAAGTCTAATAAATGAATTTAATATACACCATCACAATAAATCAATTATGTATTTTAGTCAGGTCTAAAGAAACATTAGGATATTTCAGAAGAACAGAACATGAGTTGGCCTACTGTATGTTATCTGGCTATGCACCATGCTATAGGCTGTAGGCTTGTTCATTTAGCAGATAAGATGAAGAAGATGCTAAGCTACAGGACTGTTTTGCTAGCACAGACTGGAATATGTTCCGGGATTCTTCCGATGGCATTGAGGAGTACACCACATCAGTCACTGGCTTCATCAATAAGTGCATCGATGATGTCGTCCCCACAGTGACTGTACGTACATACCCCAACCAGAAGCGATGGATTACAGGCAACATCCGCACTGAGCTAAAGGGTAGAGCTGCCGCTTTCAAGGAGCGGGACTCTAACCCGGAAGCTTATAAGAAATCCCACTATGCCCTCCGACGAACCATCAAACAGGTAAAGCGTCAATACAGGACTAAGATCGAATCATACTACACCGGCTCTGACGCTTGTCAGATGTGGCAGGGCTTGCAAACTATTACAGACTACAAAGGGAAGCACAGCCGCGAGCTGCCCAGTGACTACCAGATGAGCTAAATTACTTCTATGCTCACTTCGAGGCAAGTAACACTGAAACATGCAAGAGAGCATCAGCTGTTCCGGACGACTGTGTGATCACGCTCTTCATAGACGATGTGAGTAAGACCTTTAAACAGGTCAACATTCACAAGGCTGCAGGGCCAGACGGATTACCAGGATGTGTACTCTGAGCATGCGCTGACCAACTGGCAAGTGTCTTCACTGACATTTTCAAACTCTCCCTGTCTGAGTCTGTAGTACCAACATGTTTCAAGCAGACCACCATAGTCCCTGTGCCCAAGAACACTAAGGTATCCTGCCTAAAAGACTACTGAACCGTAGCATTCACGTCTGTAGCCATGAAGTGCTTTGAAAGGCTCGTCATGGCTCACATCAACACCATTATCCCAGAAACCCTAGACCCACTCCAATTTGCATACCGCCCCAACAGATCCACAAATGATGCAATCTCAATTGCGCTCCACACTGCCCTTTCACACCTGGACAAAAGGAATACCTATGTGAGAATGCTATTCATTGACTACAGCTCAGCATTCAACACCATAGTGCCCTCAAAGCTCATCACTAAGCTAAGGACCCTCGGACTAAACACCTCCCTCTGCAACTGGATCCTGGACTTCCTGACGGGCCGCCCCCAGGTGGTAAGGGTAGGTAACAACTCATCCGCCACGCTGATCCTCAACACGAGGGCCCCTCAGGGGTGTGTGCTCAGTCCCCTCCTGTACTCCCTGTTCACTCATTACTGCATGGCCAAGCATGACTCCAACACCATCATTAAGTTTGCCGATGACACAACAGTGGTAGGCCTGATCACCGACAACGACGAGACAGCCTATTGGGAGGAGGTCAGAGACCTGGCCGTGTGGTGCCAGGACAACAACCTCTCCCTCACCGTGATCAAGACAAAGGAGATGATTGTGGACTAAAGGAAAAAGAAGAGGACAGAGCACGCCCCCATTCTCATCGACGGGGCTGTAGTGGAGCAGGCTGAGAGCTTCTAGTTCCTTGGTGTCCACATCACCAACAAACTAACATGGTCCAAGCACACCAAGATAGTTGTGAAGAGGGCATGACAACACATATTCCCCCTAAGGAGACTGAAAAGATTTGGCAAGGGTCCTCAGATCCTCAAAAGGTTCTACAGCTGCACCATCGAGAGCATCCTGACTGGTTGCATCACTGCCTGGTATGACAACTGCTCAGCCTCCGACCGCAAGGCACTACAGAGGGTAGTGCGTACGGCCCAGTATATCACTGGGGCCAAATCCAGGACCTCTATACCAGGCGGTGTCAGAGGAAGGCCCTAAAAATAGTCAAAAACTCAGCCAACCTAGTCATAGACTGTTCTCTCTGCTACTGCACGACAAGTGGTACCGGAGCGCCAAGTCTAGGTCCAAGAGGCTTCTAAACAGGTTCTACCCCAAGCCATAAGACTCCTGAACATCTAATCAAATGGCTACCCAGACTATTTACATTGCCCCCCCCCTCCCTCTTTTACGCTGCTGCTATTCCCTGTTTATTATCTATGCATAGTCACTTTAATAACTCTACCTACATATACATATTACCTCAATTACCTCGACTAACCAGTGCATTGACTTGGTACCGGTATCCCCTGCATATAGCCTCGCTATTGTTATTTTTACTGCTGCTCTTTAATTCTTTGTTACTTTTATTTCGTATTATTTTATATTGTATTTTTTTGTGTGATTTTTGGGCGTATTCTTTCTTAAAACTGCATTGTTGGTTAAGGGCTTGTAAGTAAGCATTTCACTGTAAGGTGAACCTGTTGTATTCGGCGCATGTGACAAATCACATTTTATTTTATTTTATTTGCTTATAAGTCCCGTGCCATTATTTTATATTATATGATTCCCATTCTGGAGTGAGAGTGTGCATATGAAGTGGCTATGTTGAGCATAAAAGTGATCATTTGAAACAGGTCCTATAAGCTAGATTTAGAGCTATTTGGCCATTTTACTTGTGAATTATACAAACCTTAGAATGCGTTAGAAATCAAAAGATATATGGGCTACATGATGCGACTATAGGCTAGTGACTTGAGAAAGCCCCCCAAAAAGCTTGCACTCTGTTCCTTGCCTCAGGCTGCACATGCTGTTCTCTCATCAAGTGATCATCAGACTATTCTCAATTTAATCTTGTCTTTACTAATATGTAAAATTAGTTTCGATTTAGAATGGCCCATTATCAAATAGGCAGGAACAGGGGGAAGAGAAAAAATACATGTCAAGGCCACTTTCCCGTCTGGTAGGCTACTACAGTTATTTCGCTGCGCAACAGATATTCCGCCCAAACTCTGTATGCCATGGGCTCTCCAACCCTGTTCCTGCAGCTACCCAGTGCTTAATTTGGGAAACCAATTGAAATCTGTTCGGGAACATCAATAGTAACATGTTTTCACAAATAAACAAATTTCATTAAAGTGTTGACAGCCCCTCTCTCTCCGCGCTGGAGAAAGGAATGAAGGTGAGCGAGCAGGAGATGGAAACATTGTGGTGAGATATTCTTGTCACGATCGTTAACGGAAGATACGGACCAAGGCGCAGCGTGATAAGCGTACATTTTATTAAGTACTTAACACGACACAAAACAACAAACAAACGCTACGTGAAGTCCTAGGTTACACAAAACAAACCTTTACGAAACAAAATCCCACACCGACTAGTGCCAAACAGGCTGCCTAAGTATGGACCCCAATCAGAGACAACGAGATACAGCTGCCTCTGATTGGGAACCACCCTGGCCAACATAGATCTAAACGATCTAGAACATCAACATAGAAAATATAACACAGAAACTACACACCCTGGCTCAACATTTCAGAGTCCCCAGAGCCAGGGCGTGACAATTCTGTAGCTAAAGGTAATGTGTCAGCCTATTAATTATAAAACATATTTTTTTAAATGCCCAATACTAGGCTATTCAAAATCAAAACAAATTCCCTGTAATTATAGGCTAAGTCTGAATTTGTTTAATTTAGGCAAGACCAATTATGTACCAAAGATATCTTAAATCAGTATTTTTTGCATGTTTTTCTGCCATGTGTAATATGTAGTAGGCTATGTATTGTATAACGGCACAATCATTATTTTAATTCAGTGTTATTTCAGGCGTGGGCTCAGATATAGGCCTATTGTGTTTGCATAAGCTCATATGTGGATGGATGTTTTGAATTAATCATCACATTAGAAAGCACTGTCCATTTTGTTGTGTTATGCTTTGAAACAACATTTTACATTTTAGATTTTAGTCATTTAGCAGACGCTCTTATCCAGAGCGACTTACAGTTAGTTAGTGAGTGCATACATTTTTCATACATTTTTCATACAACATCCACAACGACCATGTTTTCCACTCAGTTTCAACCTGTTGTTGAACTTCTTTCTTCAAATTGATCAATCACATTTTAAAAGCACATACTGTTTTGATAAGTGTTTGATGTGATTTTCGACTGCATTTGCATTGATGTGAGAGTGGTTAGAGGGACAATAGAGCCCTGAGTACCAGGCCATTAGCGACCTGACAGTCGTTAGCTAGTTGGGTACTACCAACGCATGTCCAGAGTGCATAAGAGGAGATTACCATGACTCAACAGTCATGTAGAAGTTTACTGCAGTGTGGTGGTAATATGGTCACCACAACTGCCCTATTCTCAGCCCATTCCCCTTTTCAGTCCCCCTGCCTTCCCAAATGTCTCCCTTTCTCTACAGTATGTCTTTCACTTTCCTCTCTCCTTAATTTCTTCATTCCCTCTTTCCCTGTTATCTGTTCCCCGCCCTTCCCTCGTTCTCCCTGGCTGTGCAGAGTTGTATGTGACAGACTCCATCCCTGTCGCCCCTTCCCCTCTCTTCGCCCCCCTCCCAGCCCCCTTCTCCTCCCAGCTTCCCAGCCTAATTGAAGCCAGGACCTGCAGGTAGGACAGGAATCCAGGATGGAAAATAAACCAGATCCCGAGCGCCACAAATTCCATCACGTAGTCTCACTTCCTCTGAGCCATAGGCCGTCACCAGAGCCCAGGCGGCGCACTCTCAACACCTCTTACAAACATACTCTCACAGAACACACACTTAACACACCTCACACACACACTCTCGTAGAACACACACACACGCTACGCACCTCACACACACACTCTTGCAGAACACACACGCTACGCACCTGACACACACACTCTCGCAGAACACACACGTTACGCACCTCACACACACACTCTCGCAGAAAACACACTTAACACACCACACACACACACACACATACACACACTAGCAGAACACAAACTTAGGGACAGTTTGACATTTACTGGGGTGGTCCAAAATAGGGGAGGGTTATCTAACTCTTTTTCTTTGCTTTGGGGAGAGTTGTGTGTTTTTATATTGGGCACAGGGGAGGGTAGCGCGTTTTTTCCCTGGTTTACATTCGCTCTTTTACAGCTTTTACTATATCATTTCTTCCATCCTAGCCACATTTCCTCATCTGCTTGCATGCTCCTCCCCTATATCAAGGTGTTTTGAAACTTCCCTTATGCAGTACGCTTTTCCGTGCGCTAACTATACCACACAGGTCAATATACTGTAGTCTACCAGTATAACGGTCTATCCTGCCCTCTATCCACCATTCATAGTGACAATAGTGGTAGGTGGATTGTTTGTCCAGATAGGCTAACTAGCAATCATACCACACATACAATCTGTTACAGGAGTGGGTCGCAGTTCCGGAGCGACCCACTAGGTGTCATCCTCCGACAACCATAGGCACCTCCTCACTCACAGTCCGGACGAATTATCTGCCTATTGGTGTCACATGTGGCTATTGATATTATAAACGCGATCGATAAAAGACAGTACTGCGCAGCCGTCTTCATCGACCTGGCCAAGGCTTTCAACTCTGTCAACCACCGCATTCTTATTGGCAGACTAAATAGCCTTGGTTTCTCTAATGACTGCCTCGCCTGGTTCACCAACTACTTCTCAGATAGAGTTCAATGTGTCAAATCGGAGGGCCTGTTGTCTGGACCTCTGGCCGTCTCTATGGGGGTGCCACAGGGTTCAATTCTCGGGCCGACTCTATTCTCTGTCTATATCAATGATGTCGCTCTTGCTGCTGGTGACGCTCGGATCCACCTTTATGCGGACAACACCATTTTGTAGACATCTGGCCCTTCATTGGACACTGTGTTAACAAACCTCCAAACGAGCTTCAACGCCATACAACACTCCTTCCGTAGCCTCCAACTGCTCTTAAACATTAGTAAAACGAAATGCATACTCTTCAACCGAACGCTGCTTGCACCCGCCCACCCGACTAGAATCAATACTCTCGGCGGGTCTGACCTAGAGTATGTGGACAACTACAAATACCTAGGTGTCTGGTTAGACTGTAAACTCTCCTTCCAGACTCACATTAAGCATCTCCAATCAAAAGTTAGATCTAGAATCGGCTTCCTATTTCGCAACAAAGCTTCCTTCACTCATGCTGCCAAACATGCCCTCGTAAAATTGACTATCCTACCGATCCTTGACTTCGGCGATGTCATTTACAAAATAGCCTCCAACACTCTACTCAGCAAATTGGATGTAGTCTATCACAGTGCCATCCGTTTTGTCACCAAAGCCCCATAAACTACCCACCATTGTGACCTGTACGCTCTTGTTGGCTGGCCCTCACTACATATTCGTCGCCAAACCCACTGGCTCCAGGTCATCTATAAATCACTGCTAGGCAAATCCCCGTCTTATCTTAGCTCACTGGTTACCATAGCAACACCCACCCGTAGTCTGCGCTCCAGCAGGTATATCTCACTGGTCATCCCCAAAGCCAACACCTCCTTTGGCCGCCATTCCTTCCAGTTCTCTGCTGCCAATGACTGGAACGAACTGCAAAAATCTCTGAAGCTGGAGACTCTTATCTCCCTCACTAACTTTAAGCGTCAGTTGTCAGAGCAGCTTACCGATCACTGCACCTGTACACAGCCTTTCTGAAATTAGCTCACCCAACTACCTCATCCCCATATTGTTATTTATTTTGCTAATTTGCACCCCAGTATCTCTATTTGCACATCATCTTTTGCACATCTATCATTCCAGTGTTAATACGAAATTGTAACTATTTTGCACTATGGCCTATTTATTGCCTTACCTCCATAACATTCGCACACACTGTATATATATTTTCTGTTGTATTTTTGACTTTATGTTTTGTTTACCCCATATGTAACTCTGTGTTGTTGTTTTTATCACACTGATTTGCTTTATCTTGGCCAGGTCGCAGTTGTAAATGAGAACTTGTTCTCAACTGGCTTACCTGGTTAAATAAAGGTGAAATAAATAAATAAATAAATAAAATCTGATTCACCTGTGTATTTATTCCCTCACTTCCCTGTGTTCCCTTGCTCAGTTTTTTCTGCTAGTTCCTTGATGTCAAGCAGTACGTATCAGTGTCGGATCACGTGAAGGAGTTACAGGTACTTGAGAAGTGTTCTCCCTGTGTCATTGTGTTTTTCCAGTCAGAGTTAGTATTTCGTATTGTTTGTTGTCAGCCTGTTTTTTGGAGACCTATATGCTCCTTATTTGCTTTCGTATATAGTCCATTGTTTTGTATCCTGGCTTTTGGACCACCAGTAAAGATCCTTGTTTCACCATCCTTGCCTACTGCCTACTATCTATCCTGCACCACACCTGGGTTACACCTCACACCAACCCTTACAAAAATCATTCAAATCTGCACAAATTTTCAACATAAGCGGAAAGGCCAGGTGCATGCAGCTCAAAAAGCCCCCCTTGTTGATCTTGTTTAGGGACAATACAATTATCCTACCTAGACTAGCTACAACACCACAATGCAATAAATCATTGCATTATTGTTTTCAATTGAGTACAAAATTATACTGAAGGCTGTAAACTGCAGTGAAAATATCAGTTGAATAACAGCGCCAAAGCCCTGTGATTTGATTATTTCATTAAATGTATTCCATTTGGATCAGTTGTGGGTCTACTCTCGACAGTTTATAAGGTCTAGAAAGGCACAGTAGCAGGCCAGTCTGGCAGAATTTTAAGTTCTTATACTGAGATGCGCTCTCTGTTACGGATCATCATTCTCCCATGTCATCCTAATAATGTGGCCACGTGCTCCCAGCAGGCCCAGTTATTCAGGAAAGTTTAATGCACGCTCTCCTCCTCTGTGATCGGAGTGGCTATTCCTCGCGCACCTAGAACCCATAACGCTTCAATAGACTATAGCCTAAATATTTGTCATTTAACTTTTAAAATGTATTAACTTTTATGTGTGGGATAAACACAACAAGTCACAATGTTTGAATCAATCTGATTAGGCTACTTCGAAAGTCTCCTGTAGGCTACCTCTGCACGTTCGTCCAAAATATCATTCCAGCCTCCAAACTATGCAGATTGTGGTGTTGAAAACGCAAACCATGATGTTGAAGCGCCCAAAGTCAGTATGGTTTGCTTATTGGTTGTGGTGCATTGGCCCAGAAACCTGTTGCTGTAAGATTCATTGCATATATTTTATATAATTATAAACATAGCATCAAAATGTTGAAAATCTGATTTACATCTAGCTTTTCATTGTCTGCAGCCGGCTCTGATCATGGTGTAGGTCTAATGAAACAGGCAGGGAGAGTTAGCTCGTCCGTGGTGGCCGGCGAACCCTGACCTCAACCTTCTGGCCCGTAGCCCATGAGTGGCATCGACTGTGCCACAAAAGCATGCTGAAGTGACAAAGTCAATATCCAAGTTTATAAACACAGGGTCGCTATAGTTATTGTTATTTGTGATCATTATTTGTGGTGTGCAATATTTTTTACAGTAGAAGGGAAGGGTCATGTGAAAATATTTTTCACGTTGGGGAGGGGGTGTGCTTTTTTTTATGACACCTCAAGTTGGACCAGCCCTCCTTGTCCCACAACCCCCTCTGGTTTTTCGGTCTGTTTTAGGACTGTGGAACTAGAGGAGGGGAGGAGAAGGGAAGAGGGTCTGTTATCCTAATTCCTTTTTCTAGGGAAGGGGCAAGCCATGAGGGTTCTTCAAATGAAGTGTGACACCTGGGGCTGCGTCCCAAATGGCACCCTTTTCCCTATATAGTGCACTACTGCTCTGGTCAAAAGTAGTGCACTATAGGGACTAGGGTGCCAATTGAGACGCAGAGCTGGTATAAAACACTGCTCTTCTGAGGCCTCAGAGAGGCCAGCCAGAGTGTGGTGATGGGTTGGGAGAGACCGGGTGGGTCTGCAGCAGCATCCACTTATAGTCTACCTCACTCTTTCCCCTCATACTGTTGAACCTCGCAGAGTCTTGGACTTCAGGCTTTGAAGGTGGTAGGGAGAGATCTAGTCCCGTAACTTTCAGATTTCTTACCCCACCACCTCCCTCCGGCCCAAACCCCCTTTCCATCTCCCCTTCATCTTGTTCTATCCTGCTGGCCGGGAGGTCAGACAGAGCATGTGAGGGCCCTTTTCCTCCCAATTAGTCCCCCTACTAATGAGGCCTAACCCTCCCCCTGCTAATGAGTCCTAACCCTCCCCCTGCTAATGAGGCCTAAACCTCCTCCTGCTAATGAGGCCTAACCCTCCCCCTACTAATTAGGCCTACACCTCCCCTCTCTCCACCTTTCTTCCCCCTCTCTCCCCCCTCCTCTCCCAGCCCTTACCTAGCTCTGTACATACCTATAACTCAGCCCTCCACCAGCATTGTAATAACATCAACTATAACACAGCCCTTTGCCTCCACCATTTTACAGTTACATTTTAGTCATTTAGCAGACGCTCTTATCCAGAGCGACTTACAGTTAGTGAGTGCATACATTTTCATACTGGCCCCCCGTGGGAATCGAACCCACAACCCTGGTGTTACAAGCGCCATGCTCTACCAACTGAGCTACACGGGGGGCTTGTGTTGTTCTCATCCTTGGTTGTTTTCACTAGGAACCAAATGGGAGCAAACATGCTGAGACAGGGAGGCACCAACCTGAATTTGCCCAATAACTAAACCCTTTATACGGGGATACGGTGTGCACAAATGAATACGACCCTGGCCTGTCTCTCCAAGTGTGAGTTGTAGGGGACTGCTGCTACTGCTGAGCTTATGGAAGTATGTAGGGGCCGGGGTGGGCTGTCCTGTCGTCACTGGAGAGTCACGTGGGACTGGAGTGCAACGGGAGCCCCCACAAGAGGTCAGAGGTCACACTTCCTGTTTCCTGTTTCTGCTAGGTCATCGGAGGGTCATAGGCCTTCTCTGTTTCTCTTTTGCCTTTTGTTTGGGGGGGGTGGGGTCATCCCGTCTGAACCTGTCTCTGTTAGTATTACATCTATCTATCTTTCTGTCTCTCTCTCTCTCTCTCTCTCTCTCTCTCTCTCTCTCTCTCTCTCTCTCTCTCTCTCTCTCTCTATCTCTCTCTCTCTCTCTCTCTCTCTCTCTCTCTCTCTCTCTCTCTCTCCCTATCTCTCTCTCTCTATCTATCTATCTATCTATCTATCTATCTATCTATCTATCTATCTATCTATCTATCTATCTATCTATCTATCTATCTATCTATCTATCTATCTATCTATCTATCTATCTATCTCTATCTATCTATCTATCTATCTATCTATCTCTCTCTAACTCTCTTTCTTTCATTCTCCGTCACTCTTGCTCTCTCTCTCTCTCTCTCTCTCTCTCTCTCTCTCTCTCTCTCTCTCTCTCTCTCTCTCTCTCTCTCTCTCTCTAACTCTCTTTCTTTCATTATCCGTCTCTCTCTCTCTCTCTCTCTCTCTCTCTCTCTCTCTCTCTCTCTCTCTCTCTCTCTCTCTCTCTCTACCCTCTAGACTTGTCAGTGTTAGTATCCTGTCTGCCTCTCATCTCTGTCTCTACCCCCCCCAACCTCCCTGCTGATGCAAGGAGGGAGGGTATCCCGGCAACCACATGACTCTGGGAACCACAGCGATAACGTGTCAAGAAGAGAAGCAGCAGAAAATAAGTGCTTGTCTGAGAGCACTAATCTGATTTAGCAGCCAGCAGCCTTGGCAGGAATGGGACTGTTTTAACCATTAGACCCCATGGACACAATCGGCCACATTCACAGAAACATGTTTTCATTAGGAAAAAAAACATTGGGAATAACATATGAACTCACTCACCAAAAGAGATATTCATAGTGCCCTTTTTCCCTCAAAGTATGATACTTTTTCCTAGAACATCAATACCAGTGTTTTTCTACGATTTTTAAATACAGGGCGATTCCACACCAGAATATTTTTGGTATCTTAGATTGTTCTGGCAATTCTCACATAGTAACTTCAAAATCAAAAAGTGTACTTTTGAGATATTAATATTAATATTTTTTATGTTAAATAAATGTGAAAAACATTATTTCAGAATGAAGACATACTCCACATGTTAGAGAACACTATGAGGAGTATAATGACACCAAGATGTTGTCTGTATCATGTTCGGTTCACTGATCATAGGGTCTTACAGGGTCTTACAGCAGGCACGTATACTCTAGGTCTAAAAAGGGCCTAAAATTGACACTTTCATCGTGATTTTCTAAAAAATGGTTTGTGATACAAATTTTAAAAGCATATCAAATGTCCTTCCTTCCAATGAAGTTTCTAAGTGAGAATTGCCAGAACAATCTGAGGTAGCAAAAATATTTTAGGGCCATGCTGGCATTGAATCGCACTACAGGTTGTTCACATAATTTGCTGCTGAAATAAATTTATCGGTATATGACGTTATAATAAATTTTTTGTTAGTTGTTTTTCTGAATGAAATAATTATATGATGGGACCGAAAAAGGGATCCAGCGAAAATCTGAAAGTCCGTTCATATTTCAATCCAAACTGTAAAAATCTGAAAATACTCATGAATATTGTCAGAAAGGTGGGTCAGGCACACACCCAGTTTAACACAGAACTGAAGAGCTGAGCTACAGCTCCTCTCCTCTCCTCTCCTCTCCTCTCCTCTCCTCTCCTCTGAGTTCTGTCCCAGCTGGAATTAAAGGTAGGAAATTAATCTTGTCTGCATCAACTGTCTGGGACTCGGCTGGCCTTGCGTGACAGACACTGCCGCAGACAGATAGAGGGAGACGGGAGACAAAGAGAGACAAAGGGAGGTAGAGAAATAAGAATAAATGAGCATAGGCTCCCCTCCCCTCTCATGCTTCAAATTCAATAACAGTTGAGTAATGCGTTGGGGAGAGGAGAGAAGAGCGGGTGGGACTCACTGCTGGGCAGACATGCAGGAAGGCTGTGTCGTCCGGACGCCTCCCTGCCTTTCTGTCTCCCTCTCTCTCTGTCTCCCTCTCGCTCTGTCTCTCTGTCTCCATCTCTCTGCCTTTCTGTCACTCTGTCTCCCTCTCTTTCTCTCTGTCTTTCTGTCTCCCTGCCTCTCTGTCTCCATCTCTCTGTCTTTCTGTCTCTCTGTCTTTCTGTCTCTCTGTCTTTCTGTCTCTCTGTCTTTCTGTCTCCCTGCCTCTCTGTCTCCATCTCTCTGCCTTTCTGTCTCCCTGCCTTTCTGTCTCTCTGTCTCTCTGTCTCCATCTCTCTGTCTTTCTGTCTCTCTGCCCTTCTGTCTCTCTGTCTCTCTGTCTCCGTCTCTCTATCTTTCTGTCTCTCTGTCTTTCTGCCTTTCTGTCTCCCTGCCTTTCTGTCTCCCCACCTTTCTGTCTCCCTGCCTTTCTGTCTCCCCGCCTTTCTGTCTCCCTGCCTTTCTGTCTCCCTGCCTTTCTGTCTCCCTGCCTTTCTGTCTCCCTGCCTTTCTGTCTCCCTGCCTTTCTGTCTCCCTGCCTGCTGAGGAGCTTTCAATGACTCACCCTGTGGAAATGTGTCTCATCTCTCTCTCATTCTCTCTCTTGCTCCTTCATTCTCTCTCGGTATTGCACTATTCACTATACACACACACACACACCACACTGCTTAGAACTAGCCCATAGAGTCTCTGCAGCAGTGTGTCTGCCTGGTATGTGATACTGTATACTGAACAAAAATATAAACGCAACATGCAACAATTTCAATGATTTTACTGAATTACAGTTCTTAGAAGAAATCAGTCAATTGAAATAAATTCATTAGTCCCTAATCTATGGATTTCACATGACTGGGCAGGAGTGCAGCCATGGGTGAGCATAGGCCCACCCACTGGGGAGCCAGGCCCAGCCAATCAAAATTAGTGTTTCCCCACAAAAGGGCTTTATTACAGACAGATCATGTTTTTACATTTGAGTCATTTAGCAGACGCTCTTATCCAGAGCAACTTACAGTTAGTGCATTCATCTTAAGGTAGCTAGGTGGGACAACCATATCACAGTCATAGAAAGTACATTTTTCCTCAATAACGTAGCTGTCAGTAGAGTAGGGGGGTCGAGGTGAGGAGGAGGATTATTTAAGAGACTGTTTGAAGAGGTAGGGTTTCAGATGTTTTCGGAAGATGGGCAGGGACTCTGCTGTCCTAGCTTCAGGGGGAAGCTCGTTCCATCATTGGGGTGCCAGGACAGAGAAGAGATTGGACTGGACTGAGTGGGAGCTGCCCTCCCGTAGGGGTGGGAGGGCCAAGATACCTGAGGTGGCAGAACGGAGGGCTCGGGTTGGGGTGTAGGGTTTGAGCATGGTCTGAAGGTAGGGAGGGGCAGTTCCTCTTGCTGTTCCGTAGCTAAGCACCATGGTCTTGTAGTGGATGTGAGCTTGTAGTGGACTGGAAGCCAGTGGAGTGTGCAGAGGAGCGGGGTGAGATGAGAGAACTTGGGAAGGTTGAAAACCAGGCAGGCTGCAGCGTTCTGGATAAGTTGCAGGGGTTTGATGACACAAGCGGGGAGCCCAGCCAACAGCGAGTTGCAGTAGTCCAGACAGGAGAGGACAAGTGCCTGGATTAGGACGTGCACTGCTTCCTGTGTGAAGTAGGGTCGTACTCCATGGATGTTGAAGAGCATGAACCTGCGGGAGAGTGTCACTGCTTTGATGTTTGCAGAGAACGACAGGGTATTGTCCAGGGTCATGCCAAGGTTCTTTGCACTCTGGGAGGGCGACACTGGAGTTGTCAACCGGGATGGAGAGGTTTTTGAGCGGGCAGGCCTTCCCCGGGAGGAAGAGCAGTTCCGTCTAGTCGAGGTTGAGCTTGAGGTGGTGGGCCGACATCCAAGTTGAGATATCTGCCAGGCACGCAGAGATGCATGTCGCATTGAGTATTGAGAGTACGTGGTGCAGACACAGATCCTCTCCACGTTACCTGATAGGAGCGGCCTGCCAGGTAGGATGCAATCAAAGAGTGTGCAGCGCCTGAGACACCCAGCCCTGAGAGGGTGGAGAGGAGGATCTGATGGTTCACGATGTCAAAGGCAGATCTAGGAGGATGAGAACAGAGGAGAGAGAGTCAGCTTTGGCAGTGAAGAGAGCCTCCGTGACACAGAGAAGAGCAGTCTCGGTTGAGTGACCCGTCTTGAAGCCTGACTTGTTAGGGTCAAGAAGATTGTTCTGAGAGAGATAACGAGAAAGTTGATCAGAGACAGCATGCTCAAGTGTTTTGGAAAGGAAAGAAATAAGAGATACAGGTCTATAGTTTGACGTCAGATGAGTCGGGTGTTGGTTTCTTGAGGAGGGGAGCAACTTGGGCCATTTTGAAGTCAGAGGTGATGCAGCCAGTGGTCATGGATGAGGGAAATGAGGAATGGGAAAGGGTCTCCAGAGATGGTCTGGAGAAGGGAGGAGGGGATGGGGTCGAGCGGGCAGGTTTTCGGGCGGCCAGACCTCACTAGTCACAGGATGTCGTCTGGAGAGAGAGGGGAGAAAGACGTCAAGGGGGAGGTGGAAAAGAGTTTCCTAGGGTTAAATGTTGAGTGGTAGAAAGTGGCTTTAGCAGCGGATACAGAGGAAGAGAAGGTAGAGAGGGAGTGAAAGAATGATAGGTCCTCCGGAAGTTTAGATTTTCTCTATTTTCTTTCAGCTGCTTGCAGCCCTGTTCTGTAAGCGCGCAATGAGCCACGGAGCAGGAGGGGAAGGCTGACCCGGCCAGGAGGAAAGGGGACAGTGCGGGTAATAGGATGCGGAAAGGGAGGAGAGTAGGGTCGAAGAGGCAGAATCAGGAGACAGTAGGGAGAAGGATTTAGCAGAAGAGAGAGATGATAGGATTGAAGAGGAGAGAGTAGTGGGAGAGAGAGAGCGAAGATTGCGATGGCGCATGTACATCTGGGTAGGGGCTGAGTGGTTAGGGTTAGAGGAAAGGGAGACAGAAAAGGAAACAAAGTAGTGATCAGAGACCTGGAGGGGGGTTGCAGTGAGATTAGTAGGCAAGCAGCCTCTAGTAAAGGTCAAGCGTATTGCCTGCCTTGTGAGTTGGAGGGGATTGGGAAAGGTCAAAAGAGGCAAGGAGGGGAAAGAGAGTTGGAAAGAAATGAATCGAAGGCAGACGTTGGGAGGTTGAAGTCGCCAAGTACAAAGAGCGGTGAGCCATCATCAGGAAATGAGCTTATCAAGGTGTCAAGCTCATTGAGGAACTCTCCAAGGGCACCTGGTGGTCGATAGATGACAAGAATGTTAAGCTTGAGTGGACAAGTGACAGTGACAGCATGGAATTCAAATGAGGAGATGCACAAGTGAGAGAGAGAAAAGAGAAAATCTCCACTTAGGAGAAATGAGTAGACCTGTGCCACCACCGCGACGACCAGATGCTCTCGGACTATGAGAGGAAACATATTCAGATGAAGAAAGAGCAGTTGGAGTAGCAGTGTTCTCTGGGTGATCCATGTCTCCGTCAGGGCCAAAAGATCAAGGGACTGAAGGGCAACATAGGCTGAGATTCTTGACCGCAGATCGGCAGTTCCAAACGCTGCCAGAGACCTGGAATTACACATGGGTTGTGCGTGCAGGGTACTAAATTAGAAGGGTTGCAGACAAGGGGTGGGGAGCATCTGTAAAGCCTACAGGGAGAGGTGCGAACAGGTATAGAAAACACACAAAACCGCCCTTGACATGACCGCCGCTTACAGTTGCTGCTGAGAAATCAGGGGAGACTGAAGAACTAACACTAATTGCTAATTGCCTAGCAGAGGTGGAGAGCACATATCCCTGTACTAATTGCTGATTGCCTAGGAGAGGTGAAACCACTCCCCCTACAATACAGCCACTGATTACCAAAACAAGTTACAAATTGCCCTGCAACTTGATCCTGGTTGATGTGTCAACAACTATCTGCAAATTATGAGCAGTCAGCAGTTCACACACCAAGCAGGCCACTGGGAAGACAGGCAGCACTTAAAGTAGATGGCCCTAGCTAAAAGACAGTACTAGACCACAACAGATAAATAAATTATACTTATCACTCCTTGAGAAATCAGGAGTCCTCTATCAGGAGTCCTCTGCGGTTGTGAGGCCGGTTGGATGTACTGCCAAATTCTCTAAAACGATGTCGGAGGTGGCTTATGATAGAGAAATTAACATTACATTTTCTGGCAACAGTTCTGTTGGACATTCCTGCAGTCAGCATGCCAATTGCACGCTCCCTCAAAACATGAGGCATCTGTGGCATTGTGTTGTGTGACAAAACTGCACATTTTAGAGTGGCCTTTTATTGTCCCCAGCACAAGGTACACCTGTGTAATGATCATGCTTGTTAATCAGCTTCTTGATATGCCAAACCTGTCATATGGATGGATTATCTTGGCAAATGAGAAATGCTCACTAAATGGGATGTAAACAAATTTGTGCACAAAATTTGAGAGCAATAAGCTTTTTGTGCGTATGAAACATTTCTTGGATAAAACATTTTCACTCATGAAACATGGGACCAACGCTTTACATGTTGCGTTTATATTTTTGTTCATTGTATAATTATGATTATTTGCTACATGAAGGGAGGACAGTATTATGGGATTAGTAATACTTTGGCATGTTGAATCATCCATGTTATGGGCCCTGGTCAAACGTAGTTCACTAAATAGGTAATAGGGAGCCATTTGGGATGCACATCCTGTCTGCTCCACATAGATCCAGCCACATCCTGTCTGCTCCACAGAAATCCAGTCACTCCATGTCTGCTCCACAGAGATCCAGCCACTCCATGTCTGCTCACAGAGATCCAGCCACTCCATGTCTGCTACACAGAGATCCAGCCACACCCTGTCTGCTCCACAGAGATCCAGCCACACCCTGTCTGCTCCACAGAGATCCAGCCACATCGTGTCTGCTCCACAGAGATCCAGCCACACCCTGTCTGCTCCACAGAGATCCAGCCAGCCAGAGACCGTTAATCTGCCTGCAGGCCTGGAGTGGCCAGATCTCATCATGACTAAATGGGCAATTTAGAAAGTTAATTGAAATGAAAGAGACTTACAGAAATGATTCAAACTGGACAAAATGCTGTTCCAAACGAGAATAACTGTAGTTCTGTTGATGAGACAAATAGACAACATATGTAGAGGAAATGATATAAACATTCTCAGCAGATTTCGTCTGGCCCTAGTCATCACCCACAAGTCCAGACATGTCCTCTCCTCTGTTCTCCCCTCCCCTCCCCTCCACTATTCTCCTTTCCTCTGTTCTCCTCTCCCCTCCTCTCCACTCCTCTTCTCTCCCCTCCTCTCTTCTCTTCTCCTCTCTTCTCCTCTCCTCTCTCCTCTTCTCCTCTTCCCTCCTTTCCTCAGCCCTTCCCTCCTTTCCTCTCCTCTTCCCTCCTCTCTTCTTCCCTCCTCTCTTCTCCTCTCCTCTTCCCTCCTCTCCTCTTCCCTCCTCTCCTCTCCTCTCCTCTTCCTTCCTCTCCTCTTCCCTCCTCTCTTCTCCTCTCCTCTTCCCACCTCTCTTCCCCTCTCCTCTTCCCTCCTCTCTTCTCCTCTCCTCTTCCCTACTCTCTTCTCCCCTCCTCTTCCCTCCTTTCCTCTCTTCTCCTCTCCTCTCCTCTTCCCTCCTCTCTTCTCCTCTCCTCTTCCCTCCTCTCCTCTAATCTCCTCTCCTCTCCTCTTCCCTCCGCTCCTCTCCTCACCCCTCCCCTCCTTTCCTTTCCTCGCGTCTTACCTCCACTCCTCTTCCCTCCTCTCTTTTTTCCTCCTCTCTTCTCCCCTCCTCTTCCCTCCTCTCCTCTCTTCTCCTCTCCTCCTCTCCTCTGTCCTCCTCTTCCCTCATCTCCTCTTCCCTCCTTTCCTCTCTTCTCCTCTCCTCTCCTTTTCCCTCCTCTCTTCTTCTCTCCTCTTGCCTCCTCTCCTCTGCCCTCCTCTTCCCTCCTCTCCTCTTTCCTCCTCTCCTCTTTCCTCCTCTCCTCTCCTCTCCTCTCCTCTCCTCTCCTCTCCTCTCCTCTCCTCTAATCTCCTCTCCTCTCCTCTTCCCTCCGCTCCTCTCCTCACCCCTCCCCTCCTTTCCTTTCCTCTCGTCTTACATCCACTCCTCTTCCCTCCTCTCCTCTTTCCTCCTCTCTTCTCCCCTCCTCTTCCCTCCTCTCCTCTCTTCTCCTCTCCTCTTCCCCCTTCTCCTCTTCCCTCCTCTCTTCTCCTCCTCTCCTCTCCTCTCCTCTCCTCTCCTCTCCTCTCCTCTCCTCTCCTCTCCTCTCCTCTCCTCTCCTCTCCTCTCCTCTCCTCTCCTCTCCTCTCCTCTCCTCTCCTCTCCTCTCCTCTCCTCTCCTCTCCTCTCCTTTCCTCTCCTCTTCCCTCTTCCCTTTTCTGTCTTCCCTCCTCTCCTCTCCTCTCCTCTCCTCTCCTCTCCTCTCCTCTCCTCTCCTCTCCTCTCCTCTCCTCTCCTCTCCTCTCCTCTCCTCTCCTCTCCTCTCCTCTCCTCTCCTCTCCTTTCCTCTCCTCTTCCCTCTTCCCTTTTCTGTCTTCCCTCCTCTCCTCTCCTCTCCTATCCTCTCCTCTCCTCTCCTCTCCTCTCCTCTCCTCTCCTCTCCTCTCCTCTCCTCTCCTCTCCTCTCCTCTCCTCTCCTCTCCTCTCCTCTCCTCTCCTCTCCTTTCCTCTCCTCTTCCCTCTTCCCTTTTCTGTCTTCCCTCCTCTCCTCTCCTCTCCTCTCCTCTCTTTTTCTCTCCTCTCCTCTCCTCTCCTCTCCTCTCTTTTTCTCTCCCTCCTCCTCTCCTCTCCTCTCCTCTCCTCTCCTCTCCTCTCCTCTCCTCTCCTCTCCTCTCCTCTCCTCTCCTCTCCTCTCCTCTCCTCTCCTCTCCTCTCCTCTCCTCTCCTCTCTTCTCTTCTCCTCTTTCCTCCTCTCCTCTCCTCTCCTCTCCTCTCCTCTCCTCTCCTCTCCTTTCCTCTCCTCTTCCCTCTTCCCTTTTCTCTCTTCCCTCCTTTCCTCTTCTCCCTCCCTCCTCTCCTCTCCTCTCCTC
>NW_028161469.1:0-30546 GCF_964263955.1 Coregonus lavaretus | reverse complement strand
CAGAGGAATTAAATAATGTAAAGGTGTTATAGTTCACAGGAATTAAATAATGTAAAGGTGGTATAGTTCAGAGGAATTAAATAATGTAAAGGTGTTATAGTTCACAGAGGGATTCAATAATAATTAACTGGGCTCTGAGGGGTGGCCAGTCCTCTCCTGGCTGTACTGGGTAGAGAGGAACCAGGCTCTGAGGGGTGGCCAGTCCTCTACTGGCTGTACTGGGTAGAGAGGAACCAGGCTCTGAGGGGTGGCCAGTCCTCTCCTGGCTGTACTGGGTAGAGAGGAACCAGGCTCTGAGGGGTGACCATGTCCTCTTCTGGCTGTACTGGGTAGAGAGGAACCAGGCTCTGAGGGGTGGCCAGTCCTCTCCTGGCTGTACTGGGTAGAGAGGAACCAGGCTCTGAGGGGTGGCCAGTCCTCTTCTGGCTGTACTGGGTAGAGAGGAACCAGGCTCTGAGGGGTTGCCAGTCCTCTACTGGCTGTACTGGGTAGAGAGGAACCAGGCTCTGAGGGGTGGTCAGTCCTCTTCTGGCCGTACTGGGTAGAGAGGAACCAGGCTCTGAGGGGTGGTCAGTCCTCTTCTGGCTGTACTGGGTAGAGAGGAACCAGGCTCTGAGGGGTGGTCAGTCCTCTTCTGGCCGTACTGGGTAGAGAGGAACCAGGCTCTGAGGGGTGGTCCTTTTCTGGCTAGATCAATCTGCTTTATTCCCTTGGGATAATCTAATCTAGTCTGTGCTAGATTAATTTGATTTATTCCCTCTGGAATAATTGAATCTAGTCTGTGCTAGATTCATCTGATTTAATCCCTCTGGAATAATCTAATCTAGTCTGTGCTAGATTAATCAGATGTATTCCCTTGGGGAATAATATAATCTAGTCTGTGCTAGATTGATCTGATTTATTCCTTTGGGGAATAATCTAGTCTGTGCTAATTGAATCTGCTTTATTCTCTTGGGGAATAATCTACACTGTTCTGTTGTAGCACATTAATTTAATCTGCTTTATTCTCTTGGGGGAATAATCTACACTGTTCTGTTGTAGCACATTAATTTAATCTGCTTTATTGTCTTGGGGAATAATCTGCACTGTTCTGTTGTAGCACATTAATTTAATCTGCTTTATTCTCTTGGGGAATAATCTACACTGGTCTGTTGTAGCACAGTCATTTAGAAAGAGAGACAGCTGGGCTAGTTCTCTTTCTTTAGTGAATTTCCTCTTTCGTTTCCTCCTCCTGTTTCCTCCTCTCTACACCCTCCTCTCTTCCTTAATCTGCCTCGCTATCAAGTAATTGGATCCTTTGTTCAGCGGTTAGGAACATAAGGAATGGAATAAGCAGCATCCATTCACACTACTTTCTAATCAAGCCTAGTCTAATTGGGCTCCGTTCTCAGGCTGTAGTTATGGGAGACCAGGGAAGGGAAATCTGAGCAGTATATAAAGTCTTCTCTCTCTCGAGTCTGGTGAAAATGTCTAAAATAGGAAAGATCTGCCTCTGAACTTGCCTTATGGCATGTTCTGTCTTGACTGTTATGGTCTCTGAATATTAATGTCCTTCACGTGTCCCAACTGGCAACCTATTCCCTACATAGTGCACTACTTTTGACCTGAGTCCCATGGGTCCTGGTCTAAAGTAGTGCACTACGTAGGGAAGAGGGGGCCATTTGGGACCCATCCCATGTCTATTTGTGCACGCATTTCATTCGGGGAACAATATATTTATAAAGGATGTATTTGTGTCACCAGAAAGGTCAAGTGTGCTTATTCTGAACTCTTACTTAGTGGTCAAATGTTGACTGGTGGCAGACCGTGTATTTTGAGGTTGGGCTACACTGCAGCCAGCTGGAAAAAATGTCTGTCTGTCTAAAGGCTTATCTACACCTCAAGACTTTTATCATGGTAATGTCATCTCATGCATATTGTGGTCCTCTGTAGCTCAATTGGTGTAGAGCATGGCGCTTGTAACGCCAGGGTAGTGGGTTCGATCCCCGGGACCACCCATACGTAAAAATGTATGCACACATGACTGTAAGTCGCTTTGGATAAAAGTGTCTGCTAAATGGCATATTATTATATTATTCAGTTTCACGTTTAATTAACTTCTCTTTGTTAAGCTGTTTTTGAGATGTCAGCACCTTTACGAGGAGGGAAAAACTTCTCTAAGAAAAACAACTTGTGGAATTTCCCAAATGTCTTTTGATTATTTAAACTTGGTTTCTAGTTATTGGTTTTACAGGTCCATTGTCCTATAGTTCTACTCCAGTATATCAGGGACACTATCGAAGTTAGTTGATACATCCCATCTGAATGAATAGGCTTGTAATAAAGTAGTGCATCGTGAACTACATTGTTCAGACTGTTGATCCATGCCTAATATCCGTGTATTACTTGTGGTAACAGTGGGCAATCCGTCTCCTACTATTCTCTTGTTCTACTGCTAATTAGTCTCTTGAAAACAGCATGTTTTTTACCAAACATCATAGAAATTGCCGTCCATTTCATGTTCATATTTTACTTTTCCACTCCCCGTTGTTCTACTACCACTATCCTCCTCCAATCTAACACATTGCAGTTCCTCTTGTAAGTCAAAGCAGCTTCAGTCAGGCTTGTAGTCTCTATAGCCCTTCCCTCTTGTAAGACAGTACAACTTCAGTCAGCCAGGTAGTCTCTATAGCCCTTCCCTCTTGAGACAGTACAACTTCAGTCAGCCAGGTAGTCTCTATAGCCCTTCCCTCTTGAGACAGTACAAATTCAGTCAGCCAGGTAGTCTCTATAGCCCTTCCCTCTTGTAAGACAGAGCAGCTTCAGTCAGCCAGGTAGTCTCTATAGCCCTTCCCTCTTGTAAGACAGTACAACTTCAGTCAGCCAGGTAGTCTCTATAGCCCTTCCCTCTTGTAAGACAGTACAACTTCAGTCAGCCAGGTAGTCTCTATAGCCCTTCCCTCTTGTAAGACAGTACAACTTCAGTCAGCCAGGTAGTCTCTATAGCCCTTCCCTCTTGTAAGACAGTACAACTTCAGTCAGCCAGGTAGTCTCTATAGCCCTTCCCTCTTGAGACAGAGCAGCTTCAGTCAGCCAGGTAGTCTCTATAGCCCTTCCCTCTTGAGACAGAGCAGCTTCAGTCAGCCAGGTAGTCTCTATAGCCCTTCCCTCTTGAGACAGTACAACTTCAGTCAGCCAGGTAGTCTCTATAGCCCTTCCCTCTTGTAAGACAGAGCAGCTTCAGTCAGCCAGGTAGTCTCTATAGCCCTTCCCTCTTGTAAGACAGTACAACTTCAGTCAGCCAGGTAGTCTCTATAGCCCTTCCCTCTTGAGACAGTACAACTTCAGTCAGCCAGGTAGTCTCTATAGCCCTTCCCTCTTGAGACAGTACAAATTCAGTCAGCCAGGTAGTCTCTATAGCCCTTCCCTCTTGTAAGACAGTACAACTTCAGTCAGCCAGGTAGTCTCTATAGCCCTTCCCTCTTGTAAGACAGTACAACTTCAGTCAGCCAGGTAGTCTCTATAGCCCTTCCCTCTTGTAAGACAGTACAACTTCAGTCAGCCAGGTAGTCTCTATAGCCCTTCCCTCTTGAGACAGAGCAGCTTCAGTCAGCCAGGTAGTCTCTATAGCCCTTCCCTCTTGTAAGACAGAGCAGCTTCAGTCAGCCAGGTAGTCTCTATTGCCCTTCCCTCTTGTAAGACAGAGCAGCTTCAGTCAGCCAGGTAGTCTCTATAGCCCTTCCCTCTTGAGACAGAGCAGCTTCAGTCAGCCAGGTAGTCTCTATAGCCCTTCCCTCTTGTAAGACAGTACAACTTCAGTCAGCCAGGTAGTCTCTATAGCCCTTCCCTCTTGTAAGACAGAGCAGCTTCAGTCAGCCAGGTAGTCTCTATAGCCCTTCCCTCTTGAGACAGTACAACTTCAGTCAGCCAGGTAGTCTCTATAGCCCTTCCCTCTTGTAAGACAGTACAACTTCAGTCAGCCTGGTAGTCTCTATAGCCCTTCCCTCTTGTAAGACAGTACAACTTCAGTCAGCCAGGTAGTCTCTATAGCCCTTCCCTCTTGAGACAGTACAACTTCAGTCAGCCTGGTAGTCTCTATAGCCCTTCCCTCTTGTAAGACAGTACAACTTCAGTCAGCCAGGTAGTCTCTATAGCCCTTCCCTCTTGTAAGACAGTACAACTTCAGTCAGCCAGGTAGTCTCTATAGCCCTTCCCTCTTGTAAGACAGTACAACTTCAGTCAGCCAGGTAGTCTCTATAGCCCTTCCCTCTTGTAAGACAGAGCAGCTTCAGTCAGCCAGGTAGTCTCTATAGCCCTTCCCTCTTGTAAGACAGAGCAGCTTCAGTCAGCCAGGTAGTCTCTATAGCCCTTCCCTCTTGAGACAGAGCAGCTTCAGTCAGCCAGGTAGTCTCTATAGACCTTCCCTCTTGTAAGACAGAGCAGCTTCAGTCAGCCAGGTAGTCTCTATAGCCCTTCCCTCTTGTAAGACAGTACAACTTCAGTCAGCCAGGTAGTCTCTATAGCCCTTCCCTCTTGTAAGACAGTACAACTTCAGTCAGCCAGGTAGTCTCTATAGCCCTTCCCTCTTGTAAGACAGTACAACTTCAGTCAGCCAGGTAGTCTCTATAGCCCTTCCCTCTTGTAAGACAGTACAACTTCAGTCAGCCAGGTAGTCTCTATAGCCCTTCCCTCTTGTAAGACAGTACAACTTCAGTCAGCCAGGTAGTCTCTATAGCCCTTCCCTCTTGAGACAGAGCAGCTTCAGTCAGCCAGGTAGTCTCTATAGCCCTTCCTTCTTGAGACAGAGCAGCTTCAGTCAGCCAGGTAGTCTCTATAGCCCTTCCCTCTTGTAAGACAGTACAACTTCAGTCAGCCAGGTAGTCTCTATAGCCCTTCCCTCTTGTAAGACAGTACAACTTCAGTCAGCCAGGTAGTCTCTATAGCCCTTCCCTCTTGTAAGACAGAGCAGCTTCAGTCAGCCAGGTAGTCTCTATAGCCCTTCCCTCTTGAGACAGTACAACTTCAGTCAGCCAGGTAGTCTCTATAGCCCTTCCCTCTTGAGACAGAGCAGCTTCAGTCAGCCAGGTAGTCTCTATAGCCCTTCCCTCTTGTAAGACAGTACAACTTCAGTCAGCCAGGTAGTCTCTATAGCCCTTCCCTCTTGTAAGACAGTACAACTTCAGTCAGCCAGGTAGTCTCTATAGCCCTTCCCTCTTGTAAGACAGTACAACTTCAGTCAGCCAGGTAGTCTCTATAGCCCTTCCCTCTTGTAAGACAGTACAACTTCAGTCAGCCAGGTAGTCTCTATAGCCCTTCCCTCTTGTAAGACAGTACAACTTCAGTCAGCCAGGTAGTCTCTATAGCCCTTCCCTCTTGTAAGACAGTACAACTTCAGTCAGCCAGGTAGTCTCTATAGCCCTTCCCTCTTGTAAGACAGTACAACTTCAGTCAGCCAGGTAGTCTCTATAGCCCTTCCCTCTTGTAAGACAGTACAACTTCAGTCAGCCAGGTAGTCTCTATAGCCCTTCCCTCTTGTAAGACAGAGCAGCTTCAGTCAGCCAGGTAGTCTCTATAGCCCTTCCCTCTTGTAAGACAGTACAACTTCAGTCAGCCAGGTAGTCTCTATAGCCCTTCCCTCTTGTAAGACAGTACAACTTCAGTCAGCCAGGTAGTCTCTATAGCCCTTCCCTCTTGTAAGACAGTACAACTTCAGTCAGCCAGGTAGTCTCTATAGCCCTTCCCTCTTGAGACAGAGCAGCTTCAGTCAGCCAGGTAGTCTCTATAGCCCTTCCCTCTTGTAAGACAGTACAACTTCAGTCAGCCAGGTAGTCTCTATAGCCCTTCCCTCTTGTAAGACAGTACAACTTCAGTCAGCCAGGTAGTCTCTATAGCCCTTCCCTCTTGTAAGACAGTACAACTTCAGTCAGCCAGGTAGTCTCTATAGCCCTTCCCTCTTGTAAGACAGTACAACTTCAGTCAGCCAGGTAGTCTCTATAGCCCTTCCCTCTTGTAAGACAGTACAACTTCAGTCAGCCAGGTAGTCTCTATAGCCCTTCCCTCTTGAGACAGTACAACTTCAGTCAGCCAGGTAGTCTCTATAGCCCTTCCCTCTTGAGACAGAGCAGCTTCAGTCAGCCAGGTAGTCTCTATAGCCCTTCCCTCTTGTAAGACAGTACAACTTCAGTCAGCCAGGTAGTCTCTATAGCCCTTCCCTCTTGAGACAGTACAACTTCAGTCAGCCAGGTAGTCTCTATAGCCCTTCCCTCTTGTAAGACAGAGCAGCTTCAGTCAGCCAGGTAGTCTCTATAGCCCTTCCCTCTTGTAAGACAGTACAACTTCAGTCAGCCAGGTAGTCTCTATAGCCCTTCCCTCTTGTAAGACAGTACAACTTCAGTCAGCCAGGTAGTCTCTATAGCCCTTCCCTCTTGTAAGACAGTACAACTTCAGTCAGCCAGGTAGTCTCTATAGCCCTTCCCTCTTGTAAGACAGTACAACTTCAGTCAGGCTTGTAGTTTATATAGCCCTTCCCTCTTGTAAGACAGTACAACTTCAGTCAGCCAGGTAGTCTCTATAGCCCTTCCCTCTTGTAAGACAGTACAACTTCAGTCAGCCAGGTAGTCTCTATAGCCCTTCCCTCTTGAGACAGAGCAGCTTCAGTCAGCCAGGTAGTCTCTATAGCCCTTCCCTCTTGTAAGACAGTACAACTTCAGTCAGCCAGGTAGTCTCTATAGCCCTTCCCTCTTGTAAGACAGTACAACTTCAGTCAGCCAGGTAGTCTCTATAGCCCTTCCCTCTTGTAAGACAGTACAACTTCAGTCAGCCAGGTAGTCTCTATAGCCCTTCCCTCTTGAGACAGTACAACTTCAGTCAGCCAGGTAGTCTCTATAGCCCTTCCCTCTTGAGACAGAGCAGCTTCAGTCAGCCAGGTAGTCTCTATAGCCCTTCCCTCTTGTAAGACAGTACAACTTCAGTCAGCCAGGTAGTCTCTATAGCCCTTCCCTCTTGAGACAGTACAACTTCAGTCAGCCAGGTAGTCTCTATAGCCCTTCCCTCTTGTAAGACAGAGCAGCTTCAGTCAGCCAGGTAGTCTCTATAGCCCTTCCCTCTTGTAAGACAGTACAACTTCAGTCAGGCTTGTAGTTTATATAGCCCTTCCCTCTTGTAAGACAACTCCTCCTCCGTTACTTTGAATCCTTAATGGTTTCTGTAGAAACACACTGTGTCGACCGACAGAGAGAGATGTTCATTTTTCACTCCACTTTTTCCTTTCTCCAATCCGTCTCTTTTGACCCCCAGACACTTCAACACCAATCAGTTATATCACACCGTGCCAATGTCTCAGACACTCTCCTCCAACTCCTCTCTCAGCCCAGTTATCCATCAATGTCTCAGACACTGGCTGGGCCTTTCTCCCTGCCTCCCAGTCTCAGCCCAGCCTGGCTATAGGACCCATTCCAGGCCTGCCTCCCAGTCTCAGCCCAGCCTGGCTATAGGACCCATTCCAGGCCTGCCCCCCAGTCTCAGCCCAGCCTGGCTATAGGACCCATTCCAGGCCTGCCTCCCAGTCTCAGCTCAACAGGGTTATTAGCTAGCCCAGCCTCCCAGTCTCAGCCCAACAGGGTTATTAGCTAGCCCAACCCCCCAGTCTCAGCTCAACAGGGTTATTAGCTAGCCCTGCCTCCCAGTCTCAGCTCAACAGGGTTATTATCTAGCCCAGCCTCCCAGTCTCAGTTCAACAGGGTTATTAGCTAGCCCAGCCTCCCAGTCTCAGCTCAACAGGGTTATTAGCTAGCCCAGTCTCAGCTCAACAGGGTTATTAGCTAGCCCAGCCTCCCAGTCTCAGCTCAACAGGGTTATTAGCTAGCCCAGCCTCCCAGTCTCAGCTCAACAGGGTTATTAGCTAGCCCAGCCTCCCAGTCTCAGCTCAACAGGGTTATTAGCTAGCCCAGCCTCCCAGTCTCAGCTCAACAGGGTTATTAGCTAGCCCAGCCTCCCAGTCTCAGCTCAACAGGGTTATTAGCTAGCCCAGCCTCCCAGTCTCAGCTCAACAGGGTTATTAGCTAGCCCAGCCTCCCAGTCTCAGCTCAACAGGGTTATTATCTAGCCCAGCCCCCCAGTCTCAGCTCAACAGGGTTATTAGCTAGACCAGCCTCCCAGTCTCAGTTCAACAGGGTTATTAGCTAGCCCTGCCTCCCAGTCTCAGTTCAACAGGGTTATTAGCTAGACCAGCCTCCCAGTCTCAGTTCAACAGGGTTATTAGCTAGCCCAACCCCCCAGTCTCAGCCCAACAGGGTTATTAGCTAGCCCAGCCTCCCAGTCTCAGCCCAACAGGGTTATTAGCTAGCCCAGCCTCCCAGTCTCAGCTCAACAGGGTTATTAGCTAGCCCTGCCTCCCAGTCTCAGCCCAACAGGGTTATTAGCTAGCCCAGCCTCCCAGTCTCAGCCCAACAGGGTTATTAGCTAGCCCAGCCTCCCAGTCTCAGCTCAACAGGGTTATTAGCTAGCCCAGCCTCCCAGTCTCAGCTCAACAGGGTTATTAGCTAGCCCAGCCTCCCAGTCTCAGCCCAACAGGGTTATTAGCTAGCCCAGCCTCCCAGTCTCAGCTCAACAGGGTTATTAGCTAGCCCAGCCTCCCAGTCTCAGCTCAACAGGGTTATTAGCTAGCCCAGCCTCCCAGTCTCAGCTCAACAGGGTTATTAGCTAGCCCAGCCTCCCAGTCTCAGCTCAACAGGGTTATTAGCTAGCCCAGCCTCCCAGTCTCAGCTCAACAGGGTTATTAGCTAGCCCAGCCTCCCAGTCTCAGCTCAACAGGGTTATTAGCTAGCCCAGCCTCCCAGTCTCAGCTCAACAGGGTTATTAGCTAGCCCAGCCTCCCAGTCTCAGCCCAACAGGGTTATTAGCTAGCCCAGCCTCCCAGTCTCAGCCCAACAGGGTTATTAGCTAGCCCAGCCTCCCAGTCTCAGCTCAACAGGGTTATTAGCTAGCCCAGCCTCCCAGTCTCAGCTCAACAGGGTTATTAGCTAGCCCTGCCTCCCAGTCTCAGCCCAACAGGGTTATTAGCTAGCCCAGCCTCCCAGTCTCAGCTCAACAGGGTTATTAGCTAGCCCTGCCTCCCAGTCTCAGCTAAACAGGGTTATTAGCTAGCCCAGCCTCCCAGTCTCAGCTCAACAGGGTTATTATCTAGCCCAGCCCCCCAGTCTCAGCCCAACAGGGTTATTAGCTAGCCCAGCCTCCCAGTCTCAGCTCAACAGGGTTATTAGCTAGCCCAGCCTCCCAGTCTCAGCTCAACAGGGTTATTAGCTAGCCCAGCCTCCCAGTCTCAGCTCAACAGGGTTATTAGCTAGCCCAGCCTCCCAGTCTCAGCCCAACAGGGTTATTAGCTAGCCCAGCCTCCCAGTCTCAGCCCAACAGGGTTATTAGCTAGCCCAGCCTCCCAGTCTCAGCTCAACAGGGTTATTAGCTAGCCCAGCCTCCCAGTCTCAGCTCAACAGGGTTATTAGCTAGCCCAGCCTCCCAGTCTCAGCTCAACAGGGTTATTAGCTAGCCCTGCCTCCCAGTCTCAGCTAAACAGGGTTATTAGCTAGCCCAGCCTCCCAGTCTCAGATCAACAGGGTTATTAGCTAGCCCAGCCTCCCAGTCTCAGCTCAACAGGGTTATTAGCTAGCCCAGCCTCCCAGTCTCAGCTCAACAGGGTTATTAGCTAGCCCAGCCTCCCAGTCTCAGCTCAACAGGGTTATTAGCTAGCCCAGCCTCCCAGTCTCAGCTCAACAGGGTTATTAGCTAGCCCAGCCTCCCAGTCTCAGCCCAACAGGGTTATTATCTAGCCCAGCCTCCCAGTCTCAGCTCAACAGGGTTATTAGCTAGCCCAGCCTCCCAGTCTCAGCTCAACAGGGTTATTAGCTAGCCCAGCCTCCCAGTCTCAGCTCATCATGGTTATTAGCTAGCCCAGCCTCCCAGTCTCAGCTCAACAGGGTTATTAGCTAGCCCAGCCTCCCAGTCTCAGCTCAACAGGGTTATTAGCTTGCCCAGCTCTGACTTGATAATATATATCATGTTCCTCCTCTCATCTGCTCCTGCTGCTTCTCAAGACAACAACAATAATTGAGCCATTACTTTTACTGGACACTAATTACAGTATGAACTATGTGTTTTGTATCGTGCATTGAATGTGTCCTTCTCTCGCTCTCTCGCTCTCTCTCGCTCTCTCTCGCTCTCTCTCGCCTCTCTCTCTCTCTCTCTCTCTCTCTCTCTCTCTCTCTCTCTCTCTCTCTCTCTCTCTCTCTCTCTCTCTCTCTCTCTCTCTCTCTCTCTCTCTCTCTCTCTCTCTCTCTCTCTCTCTCTGTGTGTGTGTGTACAGGGCAGCTTCGTGGCCAGCATGACAGCTACACTGAGACAGATGGACGACTACCACTACACTCACCTGATCAACACCTTCGGCAAGATGAGGACAGACGTTGTGGTGAGTTGAACGCCTCACTTCCTTAACCATACCTAGTCAATTAGCCAATCAGACTTCACTGTTCATGGTTGTCTTTTGTAGTGAATCCACCCTCACTCATAGAAATATAATCTATAGAACGACCATCCCCTTTCAAGTCCATGTCAATCTAGGCTATTTCTATGGCCTCTCTGCCTACCCATGCCAATTCAAGGATCCCGTTCAGCCTGCACTGTCTGTCAAGATCTCATGTTATCAGCGTTCTATCGCAGTTCTACTGTATCTTAATGATGTTGTTATGACGTGTGTCACAATCAATGTCAACCTGTGGAGTCTCCATTATTGGAGTGGGAATACCAGAGTATCAAACTTTAATTTGATAGATCCATCATCGTTATGCAGATACTGATGCAGTTTTCAATGTATTGGAATTCCCCCATTTCCTGACGTCGCTTGATATTGGACCTCGATTAGATTCAGCGTGGAACACTTCCTTGTTCTCCCCACTGTACATGGTACCCTGGATGATATGATAGTGGAGTTTTATATCACTATGTAGATAATAGAGCAGGGTGCCATTATGGACACATCCTAGGTCTTCATCAGGAACAAACTATTTCCCTGAGGTCAACAACTGGAGAGAGGGATGCATCTCATTGTTATAGATTTTCCCTTCCGAATTATACTGGTCCCGGGAGCCATATTTCTCTAGTTTCCACGGCTGGATTACCTTGATGCAGTATATTGGACTGTTCTGCTCAGAGAGAGAAGTAACCAGCTGGATTACCTTGATGCAGTATATTGGACTGTTCTGCTCAGAGAGAGAAGTAACCAGCTGGATTACCTTGATGCAGTATATTGGACTGTTCTGCTCAGAGAGAGAGAAGTAACCAGCTGGATTACCTTGATGCAGTATATTGGACTGTTCTGCTCAAAGAGGGAAGTAACCAGCTAGATTACCTTGATGCAGTATATTGGACTGTTCTGCTCAGAGAGAGAGAGAGAAGTAACCAGCTGGATTACCTTGATGCAGTATATTGGACTGTTCTGCTCAGAGAGAGAGAAGTAACCAGCAGGATTACCTTAATGCAGTATATTGATGTTTTCTCCTCAGAGACAGAAAAAGCCAAATCCATCAGTTTGCTTTCGCTTGATGTAGCAGATGAAGGTTAAATTAGCCACCTGGATTATAGAGACATATTTACACTTCATCATGATGATAGATACTGTATGGCTCTGATCAGTAGGGCTCTGTCAAATGTGCAGGTAGGCCTTTTTAGATATATGAAGGAATTCCTGATACAAACTGCACACTCATGGGGTAACATGTAGAAATGACATACCTATACTTCTGTTTATGTAACTAATGTTATATTAGCTACACCTACCATTTTGGAGTCATCCCAACATTCATAATTCTTAAAATTACAGATCAAAATTGATAGCTACATAAATTAAAGTATACCGTGATATCTAGTTCAGTCTACTCAGTCTAGTTCAGTCAACCATGTAATTTACCATGATATCTAGTTCAGTCTACTCAGTCTAGTTCAGTCAACCATGTAATTTACCGTGATATCTAGTTCAGTCTACTCAGTCTAGTTCAGTCAACCATGTAATTTACCGTGATATCTAGTTCAGTCTACTCAGTCTAGTTCAGTCAACCATGTAATTTACCGTGATATCTAGTTCAGTCTACTCAGTCTAGTTCAGTCAACCATGTAATTTACCATGATATCTAGTTCAGTCTACTCAGTCTAGTTCAGTCAACCATGTAATTTACCATGATATCTAGTTCAGTCTACTCTGCAGTGTTCAACCATGTAATTTACCATGATATCTAGTTCAGTCTACTCAGTCTAGTTCAGTCAACCATGTAATTTACCGTGATATCTAGTTCAGTCTACTCTGCAGTGTTCAACCATGTAATTTACCATGATATCTAGTTCAGTCTACATGATATCTAGTTCAGTCTACTCAGTCTAGTTCAGTCAACCATGTAATTTACCGTGATATCTAGTTCAGTCTACTCTGCAGTGTTCAACCATGTAATTTCTGTATGGGACAGGTCATATGATTGAAGTCATCCTGATTTCCTTCCCCTCTGAATAATATTTTTTTGAAACAATCCCTTTCCTGCCATCTTGTTTATCAGTAAATATACACTGCCTGTCTCTGGGACTCTGCTTCAAGCCCTGGTATGGCAAGCAATCACTGACAAGAGAACCAGCCACATCTCACAACACTGCTGGGTTGACTGGGTCACAGACATGTATAGACCATCTATAGGGAGGACATGTATAGACCATCTATAGGGAGGACAGACCATCTATAGGGAGGATAGACCATCTATAGGGAGGACATGTATAGACCATCTATAGGGAGGATAGACCATCTATAGGGAGGACATGTATAGACCATCTATAGGGAGGACATGGATAGACCATCTATAGGGAGGACATGTACAGACCATCTATAGGGAGGACATGTATAGACCATCTATAGGGAGGACATGTATAGACCATCTATAGGGAGGACATGGACAGACCATCTATAGGGAGGACATGTATAGACCATCTATAGGGAGGACATGTATAGACCATCTATAGGGAGGACATGTATAGACCATCTATAGGGAGGACATGTATAGACCATCTATAGGGAGGACATGTATAGACCATCTATAGGGAGGACATGTATAGACCATCTATAGGGAGGACATGTATAGACCATCTATAGGGAGGACATGTATAGACCATCTATAGGGAGGACAGACCATCTATAGGGAGGACATGTATAGACCATCTATAGGGAGGACATGGACAGACCATCTATAGGGAGGACATGTATAGACCATCTATATGGAGGATAGACCATCTATAGGGAGGACATGTATAGACCATCTATAGGGAGGACATGGATAGACCATCTATAGGGAGGATAGACCATCTATAGGGAGGACATGGACAGACCATCTATAGGGAGGACATGTATAGACCATCTATAGGGAGGACAGACCATCTATAGGGAGGACATGGACAGACCATCTATAGGGAGGATAGACCATCTATAGGGAGGACATGTATAGACCATCTATAGGGAGGACATGTATAGACCATCTATAGGGAGGACAGACCATCTATAGGGAGGACATGGACAGACCATCTATAGGGAGGATAGACCATCTATAGGGAGGACATGTATAGACCATCTATAGGGAGGACATGGACAGACCATCTATAGGGAGGATAGACCATCTATAGGGAGGACATGTATAGACCATCTATAGGGAGGACATGTATAGACCATCTATAGGGAGGATAGACCATCTATAGGGAGGATAGACCATCTATAGGGAGGACATGGACAGACCATCTATAGGGAGGACATGGACAGACCATCTATAGGGAGGACATGTATAGACCATCTATAGGGAGGATAGACCATCTATAGGGAGGACATGTATAGACCATCTATAGGGAGGATAGACCATCTATAGGGAGGACATGTATAGACCATCTATAGGGAGGATAGACCATCTATAGGGAGGACATGTATAGACCATCTATAGGGAGGACATGTATAGACCATCTATAGGGAGGACAGACCATCTATAGGGAGGACATGTATAGACCATCTATAGGGAGGACAGACCATCTATAGGGAGGACATGGACAGACCATCTATAGGGAGGACATGTACAGACCATCTATAGGGAGGACAGACCATCTATAGGGAGGACATGTATAGACCATCTATAGGGAGGACATGTATAGACCATCTATAGGGAGGACATGGATAGACCATCTATAGGGAGGACATGTATAGACCATCTATAGGGAGGACATGTATAGACCATCTATAGGGAGGACATGTATAGACCATCTATAGGGAGGACATGGATAGACCATCTATAGGGAGGACATGTATAGACCATCTATAGGGAGGACATGTATAGACCATCTATAGGGAGGACATGTATAGACCATCTATAGGGAGGACATGGATAGACCATCTATAGGGAGGACATGTATAGACCATCTATAGGGAGGATAGACCATCTATAGGGAGGACATGTATAGACCATCTATAGGGAGGACATGTATAGACCATCTATAGGGAGGATAGACCATCTATAGGGAGGACATGTATAGACCATCTATAGGGAGGACATGTATAGACCATCTATAGGGAGGATAGACCATCTATACGGAGGACAGACCATCTATAGGGAGGACATGGATAGACCATCTATAGGGAGGACATGTATAGACCATCTATAGGGAGGACATGGATAGACCATCTATAGGGAGGACATGGACAGACCATCTATAGGGAGGACATGTATAGACCATCTATAGGGAGGACATGGATAGACCATCTATAGGGAGGACATGTATAGACCATCTATAGGGAGGACATGTATAGACCATCTATAGGGAGGACATGTATAGACCATCTATAGGGAGGATAGACCATCTATAGGGAGGACATGTATAGACCATCTATAGGGAGGACATGGATAGACCATCTATAGGGAGGATAGACCATCTATAGGGAGGACATGTATAGACCATCTATAGGGAGGATAGACCATCTATAGGGAGGACATGTATAGACCATCTATAGGGAGGACATGTATAGACCATCTATAGGGAGGACATGTATAGACCATCTATAGGGAGGACATGGACAGACCATCTATAGGGAGGACATGTATAGACCATCTATAGGGAGGACATGGATAGACCATCTATAGGGAGGACATGGACAGACCATCTATAGGGAGGACATGTATAGACCATCTATAGGGAGGACATGTATAGACCATCTATAGGGAGGACATGGATAGACCATCTATAGGGAGGACATGTATAGACCATCTATAGGGAGGACATGGACAGACCATCTATAGGGAGGACATGTATAGACCATCTATAGGGAGGACATGGATAGACCATCTATAGGGAGGACATGTATAGACCATCTATAGGGAGGACATGGATAGACCATCTATAGGGAGGACATGGATAGACCATCTATAGGGAGGACATGGACAGACCATCTATAGGGAGGACATGTATAGACCATCTATAGGGAGGACATGTATAGACCATCTATAGGGAGGATAGACCATCTATAGGGAGGACATGTATAGACCATCTATAGGGAGGACAGACCATCTATAGGGAGGACATGGATAGACCATCTATAGGGAGGACAGACCATCTATAGGGAGGACAGACCATCTATAGGGAGGACATGTATAGACCATCTATAGGGAGGACATGTATAGACCATCTATAGGGAGGATAGACCATCTATAGGGAGGACAGACCATCTATAGGGAGGACATGTATAGACCATCTATAGGGAGGACATGTATAGACCATCTATAGGGAGGACATGTATAGACCATCTATAGGGAGGACATGTATAGACCATCTATAGGGAGGATAGACCATCTATAGGGAGGATAGACCATCTATAGGGAGGACATGTATAGACCATCTATAGGGAGGACATGGATAGACCATCTATAGGGAGGACATGGATAGACCATCTATAGGGAGGACATGGATAGACCATCAATAGGGAGGACATGTATAGACCATCAATAGGGAGGACAATATTATACAGTGAGAAATTGATATTCTGTACCACAATATGTGTGGTTATATCAATCAATTTCAATCAATTTTATTTTATATAGCCCTTCTTACATCAGCTAATATCTCGAAGTGCTGTACAGAAACCCAGCCTAAAACCCAAACAGCTAGTAATGCAGGTGTAGAAGCACGGTGGCTAGGAAAAACTCCCTAGAAAGGCAAAACCTAGGAAGAAACCTAGAGAGGAACCAGGCTATGAGGGGTGGCCAGTCCTCTTCTGGCTGTGCCGGGTGGAGATTATAACAGAACCATGCCAAGATGTTCAAAAATGTTCATAAGTGACAAGCATGGTCAAATAATAATCAGGAATAAATCTCAGTTGGCTTTTCATAGCCGATCATTAAGAGTTGAAAACAGCAGGTCTGGGACAGGTAGGGGTTCCATAACCGCAGGCAGAACAGTTGAAACTGGAATAGCAGCAAGGCCAGGCGGACTGGGGACAGCAAGGAGTCACCACGGCCGGTAGTCCCGACGTATGGTCCTAGGGCTCAGGTCTCTCAGTTGGCTTTTCATAGCCGATCATTAAGAGTTGAAAACAGCAGGTCTGGGACAGGTAGGGGTTTCGTAACCGCAGGCAGAACAGTTGAAACTGGAATAGCAGCAAGGCCAGGCGGACTGGGGACAGCAAGGTGTCATCATGCCCGGTAGTCCTGACGTATGGTCCTAGGGTTATATGTAGTCCTTCATGTATAGTGAGAGATTGATGTATAGTGGAGAACTATATAGATTGAACCTACTGTTGTCATAATGAGGTGATTATGTAATGGCTGATATAACGAGGCATTGATGTATTTTAATGCGTACATTCCCTTACATAACAATAGTCTGGTTATAATCACATTGTGATCACATTGTAAATCTACCACACTTCGTGGTTGTTAGCATAGCCTATTATCTTAGAAGTTATAGTATCTTATTAGTTGATGTTATTATCTTACATTCATTAATACATTAGTATGAATTAAGTAATTCTGAATTATGTATGAATTATTAATAATACTCTTAAATGATCGTATCTTATAAGTATCTTCTACATCTTGTACGTATCAGTCCATTGTGTTAGCCTGGTTAAGCCAGACTGAACGCTGCACTCACCATTGTATAACCAGGCTAACATTGTTCCTCTACAAAGGAGGAAATGTATGAGTGTTTAAAGGCCCAGTGAAGTTAAAAAAAAAAGTGATTTTCCTGTGTTTTGGAATGATACTGTGAAATTTATGATAATGCCCTTTTAGTGTAAGAGCTGTTTGAAAAGACCACCTGAAATCTCAGCCAGTTTTTGGTGGGATGGAGCTTTGGCCTGTCTGGTGACATCACCATAGTTAATAGACCAAAAAGAAAATGTTCCAAACCTCTGGGTCTATAAGCACCCTAACCTGACAGAACCAACTCACTCAGACCACTGGGTCTATAAGCACCCTAACCTGACAGAACCAACTCACTCAGACCACTGGGTCTATAAGCACCCTAACCTGACAGAACCAACTCACTCAGACCACTGGGTCTATAAGCACCCTAACCTGACAGAACCAACTCACTCAGACCACTGGGTCTATAAGCACCCTAACCTGACAGAACCAACTCACTCAGACCACTGGGTCTATAAGCACCCTAACCTGACAGAACCAACTCGCTCAGACCACTGGGTCTATAAGCACCCTAACCTGACAGAACCAACTCGCTCAGACCACTGGGTCTACAAGCACCCTAACCTGACGGAACCAACTCACTCAGACCACTGGGTCTATAAGCACCCTAACCTGACAGAACCAACTCACTCAGACCACTGGGTCTATAAGCACCCTAACCTGACAGAACCAACTCACTCAGACCACTGGGTCTATAAGCACCCTAACCTGACAGAACCAACTCACTCAGACCACTGGGTCTATAAGCACCCTAACCTGACAGAACCAACTCGCTCAGACCACTGGGTCTATAAGCACCCTAACCTGACAGAACCAACTCGCTCAGACCACTGGGTCTATAAGCACCCTAACCTGACAGAACCAACTCACTCAGACCACTGGGTCTATAAGCACCCTAACCTGACAGAACCAACTCACTCAGACCACTGGGTCTATAAGCACCCTAACCTGACAGAACCAACTCACTCAGACCACTGGGTCTATAAGCACCCTAACCTGACAGAACCAACTCACTCAGACCACTGGGTCTATAAGCACCCTAACCTGACAGAACCAACTCACTCAGACCACTGGGTCTATAAGCACCCTAACCTGACAGAACCAACTCGCTCAGACCACTGGGTCTATAAGCACCCTAACCTGACAGAACCAACTCACTCAGACCTCTGGGTCTATAAGCACCCTAACCTGACAGAACCAACTCACTCAGACCACTGGGTCTATAAGCACCCTAACCTGACAGAACCAACTCACTCAGACCACTGGGTCTATAAGCACCCTAACCTGACAGAACCAACTCACTCAGACCACTGGGTCTATAAGCACCCTAACCTGACGGAACCAACTCACTCAGACCACTGGGTCTATAAGCACCCTAACCTGACAGAACCAACTCACTCAGACCACTGGGTCTATAAGCACACTAACCTGACAGAACCAACTCACTCAGACCACTGGGTCTATAAGCACCCTAACCTGACAGAACCAACTCACTCAGACCACTGGGTCTATAAGCACCCTAACCTGACAGAACCAACTCACTCAGACCACTGGGTCTATAAGCACCCTAACCTGACAGAACCAACTCACTCAGACCACTGGGTCTATAAGCACCCTAACCTGACAGAACCAACTCACTCAGACCACTGGGTCTATAAGCACCCTAACCTGACAGAACCAACTCACTCAGACCACTGGGTCTATAAGCACCCTAACCTGACAGAACCAATTTGAAGCCATGTTTCTCCTTTCCTCTGGGTCTATAACCTTAACCATCTTCACGGTTCATTCCAGATTGTTCCTCTGATCTTTTCCCGGCCTGAGAATAGCAGGCTTCATCGCTAATGCTCTCTCCCTCTCTCTCTCTCTCTCTCTATCTCTCTCTCTCTCTCTCTCTCTCTCTCTCTCTGTCTCTCTCGCTCGCTCTCTCTCTGTCTGTCTCTCTCTCTGTCTCTCTCTGTCTCTCTCTCTCTCTCTCTCTCTCTCTCTCTCTCTCTCTCTCTCTCTCTCTCTCTCTCTGTCTCTGTCTCTGTCTCTGTCTCTGTCTCTGTCTCTCTCGCTCGCTCGCTCTCTCTGTCTCTCTCTCGCTCTCTCTCTGTCTCTCTCTCTGTCTCTCTCGCTCTCTCTCGCTCTCTCTCTCTCTCTCTCTCTCTGTCTCTCTCATAGGATTTCCTGATGGAAACATTTATCATGTTCAAGGACCTCATTGGGAAGAATGTCTACCCTGGCGACTGGGTCATCATGAACATGATGCAGAATAAGTGAGTACTGGACAGGGACAGCATGGCTGTACACACACACAGAGCGTGCACACACACACACACACAGAGCGTGCACACACACACACACACACACACACAGAGTGCACACACACACACACACACACACACAGAGCGTGCACACACACACACACACACACACATACACACACATCTCACCATAGGGATGGTTTGATCTCCTCCCTTTGCCGTTGTTGCCTAGGAACGGCAGTCTGAATCAGGAGTGAGGAAGGGAAGGATTTTTTTCTCTCCCTTGCAAATATCTCCAAACGGCCTCAGACTCCACACGGCCTCAGACTCCACACGGCCTCAGACTCCACACGGCCTCAGACTCCACACGGCCTCAGACACCACACGGCCTCAGACTCCACACGGCCTCAGACTCCACACGGCCTCAGTCTCCACACGGCCTCAGACTCCACACGGCCTCAGACAATAGCATGAATGATAGATATCTGGGTTTGTTTGGGCAGTTTTAACAGTTGGCTAATCCCCATAGTTCCTCTCCTCCTCTGATCGCCCTCATCTCTTTACGTTGTAGCTGGTTGTAACTGTTGTTTTCTTATTCACTCCCCTTCACCAACTCTCACCCACGTTTGTCTGGTAAAGAAAAGAAAAAACGGAATTAAGTGTGGTTTTTGAAGTGAAGTTCTGAGTCACAGTAAAGGTCTTGTTTGTTTTGATGTAGTTGTCAGACCAAAGAGAAAGAACTAAGAAACAGTTTTAGGACTAAAAACAAAAAAACTAAACAAAAATGCTCATGTATATCCAATTTTAAAACGCTCACGATGAACATGGCATGTGCACTCACACTTTGCGTATGAGCCAGTATATACAGTATTTTCACTCAGAACACCTTTCTGTGTCTGTCTATAGATCCATAACATACCACTAGGTTACAGTGTCTGTCTATAGATCCGTAACATACCACTAGGTTACAGTGTCTGTCTATAGATCCATAACATACCACTAGGTTACAGTGTCTGTCTATAGATCCATAACATACCACTAGGTTACAGTGTCTGTCTATAGATCCGTAACATACCACTAGGTTACAGTGTCTGTCTATAGATCCGTAACATACCACTAGGTTACAGTGTCTGTCTATAGATCCGTAACATACCACTAGGTTACAGTGTCTGTCTATAGATCCATAACATACCACTAGGTTACAGTGTCTGTCTATAGATCCATAACATACCACTAGGTTACATTGTCTGTCTATAGATCCGTAACATACCACTAGGTTACAGTGTCTGTCTATAGATCCGTAACATACCACTAGGTTACAGTGTCTGTCTATAGATCCGTAACATACCACTAGGTTACAGTGTCTGTCTATAGATCCGTAACATACCACTAGGTTACAGTGTCTGTCTATAGATCCGTAACATACCACTAGGTTACAGTGTCTGTCTATAGATCCGTAACATACCACTAGGCTACAGTGTCTGTCTATAGATCCGTAACATACCACTAGGTTACAGTGTCTGTCTATAGATCCGTAACATACCACTAGGTTACAGTGTCTGTCTATAGATCCGTAACATACCACTAGGTTACAGTGTCTGTCTATAGATCCGTAACATACCACTAGGTTACAGTGTCTGTCTATAGATCCATAACATACCACTAGGTTACAGTGTCTGTCTATAGATCCATAACATACCACTAGGTTACAGTGCCTGTCTATAGATCCATAACATACCACTAGGTTACAGTGTCTGTCTATAGATCCATAACATACCACTAGGTTACAGTGTCTGTCTATAGATCCGTAACATACCACTAGGTTACAGTGTCTGTCTATAGATCCATAACATACCACTAGGTTACAGTGTCTGTCTATAGATCCGTAACATACCACTAGGTTACAGTGTCTGTCTATAGATCCGTAACATACCACTAGGTTACAGTGTCTGTCTATAGATCCGTAACATACCACTAGGTTACAGTGTCTGTCTATAGATCCATAACATACCACTAGGTTACAGTGTCTGTCTATAGATCCGTAACATACCACTAGGTTACAGTGTCTGTCTATAGATCCGTAACATACCACTAGGTTACAGTGTCTGTCTATAGATCCGTAACATACCACTAGGTTACAGTGTCTGTCTATAGATCCATAACATACCACTAGGTTACAGTGTCTGTCTATAGATCCGTAACATACCACTAGGTTACAGTGGGGGGATATGCTATTAGTTCATACAAACGCATTGAATAACAGATTCACTACATGGAACAACAGATAGTCCCCCCCAAAAAATCTAAAGGAAGTTTGTCCTGAAGTGTCTGTCCTATATCTGAGAGATATAAGAAAGATCAGGAAACATTATATATATATATATATATATATATCTGCTAAATGATGTAAATGTAAATGTAAGTATATATGGAGACTGTTTAGTCCCAAAAATAATGGGGTTAAATACATGTAAAATATATATATATATATTTTACATTTATTTAACCCCATTATTTTTGGGACTAAACAGTCTCCATATATACTTACATTTACATTTACGTCTTTTATCAGACACTCTTATCCAGAGCGACTTACAAATAGGTGCATTCACCTTATGATATGGCGGGGTAGAAGGATTACTTTATACTATTCCAGATATAAACTTCCATTAATTTTTTTCCAACTGGTACCGGGGGACCTTCAGACGAGTCTTATGAGGCCTGTGGGCGTCCTAGAGCAAAACAACCGACATAAACGTGTTCACGAGTCACCTTTCCACAGAGCCCAAACCGTTCAGACGCTACGGACAGAAGTTGGCAGATTGGCTGTACCGACTTCAGTCGAGTCCCGTGATGCTTGTGGGGGTCGTAGAGCGATATGGTTTGGCTGTACCGACTTCAGTCGAGTCCCGTGACGCTTGTGGGGGTCGTAGAGCGATATGGTTTAGCTGTACCAACTTCAGTCGAGTCCCGTGACGCTCGTGGGGGTCGTCGAGCGATATGGTTTGTAGGCCAGAGCGTTCGGACGCTACAGACGATTTAGTGAGAAGACCGATTTACGGGATGTCTCATGGTCTGACAAACACCGCTCTAGCACTGTCAGATTTCACCTCAGATGTGGAAGTGCGATATCAGCCGATGTGGAGGATTGAGATGCATCCAATGCAAAAAAAAAAAAAAAAAAAACATGTCTCTAGCTTAAACTGATAGATTTTTATGGGGATTATTTTATTTGCTAATTAGATTTCCACAGGGGCACAGACATCGACTATAGGGGGTTAACATTATGAAGCCTGTCAGTCTGGGTTCAACATCATGAAGCCTGTCAGTCTGGGTTCAACATCATGAAGCCTGTCAGTCTGGGGTTAACATCATGAAGCCTGTCAGTCTGGGGTTAACATCATGAAGCCTGTCAGTCTGGGGTTAACATCATGAAGCCTGTCAGTCTGGGGTTAACATCATGAAGCCTGTCAGTCTGGGGTCAACATCATGAAGCCTGTCAGTCTGGGTTCAACATCATGAAGCCTGTCAGTCTGGGGTTAACATCATGAAGCCTGTCAGTCTGGGGTTAACATCATGAAGCCTGTCAGTCTGGGGTTAACATCATGAAGCCTGTCAGTCTGGGGTTAACATCACGAAGCCTGTCAGTCTGGGTTCAACATCATGAAGCCTGTCAGTCTGGGGTTAACATCATGAAGCCTGTCAGTCTGGGTTCAACATCATGAAGCCTGTCAGTCTGGGGTTAACATCATGAAGCCTGTCAGTCTGGGTTCAACATCATGAAGCCTGTCAGTCTGGGGTTAACATCATGAAGCCTGTCAGTCTAGGTTCAACATCATGAAGCCTGTCAGTCTGGGTTCAACATCATGAAGCCTGTCAGTCTGGGGTCAACATCATGAAGCCTGTCAGTCTGGGGTTAACATCATGAAGCCTGTCAGTCTGGGTTCAACATCATGAAGCCTGTCAGTCTGGGGTTAACATCATGAAGCCTGTCAGTCTGGGTTCAACATCATGAAGCCTGTCAGTCTGGGGTTAACATCATGAAGCCTGTCAGTCTGGGTTCAACATCATGAAGCCTGTCAGTCTGGGGTCAACATCATGAAGCCTGTCAGTCTGGGGTCAACATCATGAAGCCTGTCAGTCTGGGTTCAACATCATGAAGCCTGTCAGTCTGGGGTTAACATCATGAAGCCTGTCAGTCTGGGGTTAACATCATGAAGCCTGTCAGTCTGGGGTCAACATCATGTGGTCCTCTGTAGCTCAATTGGTAGAGCACAGCGCTTGTAACGCCAGGGTAGTGGGTTCGATCCCCGGGACCACCCATATGTAAAAAATGTATACGCACATGACTGTAAGTCGCTTTGGATAAAATCATCTGCTAAATGGCATATTATTATATTATATTAGTATGAAGCCTGACAGTCTGTCTGGCCTTATGTTACAAACACTATCAGATTGTATCTCATAATGAATTTAACCTTCTGAGCCTGCAACACAGGCCCCCCATGCAAGCCTGAATATGTGGTCCTTGGAGCCGGATAGGAACATTTCAATGTGACTCTTGATTCTTGAGTACCTAATGTGTCAGACAGACGTCAGCTCGTCGTGAAGTGTAGGATGTGGTTGAGTTTGGGTTAGAATGCACATTGTAAAAGGATCCTCAAGGCCAGTATCGTTACAATCAACCACGGTGTAGCTACCCTGTCAGTGCAGTAGCAACAGTCCTACACAACACCGTTTCTCTCTGGTCGACCCCTGTTTCTATCCTTTCCTGTGACAGAGCCATATTTAGTTATTCTGTATGCAGGTGGTCAGCTGTTATCAGGTCGTTAAATTGTTGTTTCAAATCTGTTTAAACTTTTGCCGTCTCATTGCGTTTACACTTCAGCTGATTCTGAATAAGGCACCTGTTCGGGTTGGCTGACAGATTAAGAATCCATTTTCCATTTGTTTCTGTTGCTGTCTGTCGTGTGTGTGGGTGTTTTTGCAGTCATCCCACTGGGTTTTCTTTGATTGTGTGTGTGTGTGTGTGTGTGTGTGTGTGTGTGTGTGTGTGTGTGTGTGTGTGTGTGTGTGTGTGTGTGTGTGTGTGTGTGTGTGTGTGTGTGTGTGTGTGTGTGTGTGTGTGTGTGTGTGTGTGTGTGTGTGTGTGTGTGTGTGTGTGTGTGTGTGTGTGTGTGTGTGTGTGTGTGTGTGTGTGTGTGTGTGTGTGTGTGTGGTAGCTTAGGGGTGGCAGGTAGCTTAGTGGTTAAGAGCGTTGTGCCAGTAACTGAAAGGTCGCTGGTTCTAATCCCCGAGCCGACTGGGTGAAAAATCTGTCGATGTGCCCTTGAGCAAGGCACTTAACCCTAATTGCTCCTGTAAGTCGCTCTGGATAAGAGTGTCTGCTAAATGACTAAAATGTGCGTGTGTGTGTGCGTGCGTGCGTGTGCGTGCGCGTGTGTGTGTGTGTGTCGTCCCACCACAGTGTGTCTGTTAGGTTGAGTCCCCTCCTCTCCTTCTGTATCCAAGGTGCCACCAACCATTCATACTCTGTCACTACGAGACAGAGAGAGGCACTGCTTTGCTTTGTCCAGACAGTTCTGTTTGGATGTACCGTCCCTTAATAATAGTATGCTTTATTTGAAATAGCACCCTATTCCCTATATGGTGCACTACTTTTGACCAGGGACCATATGGATGCAGTTTCAAAGCAAAGGATACTATGAGGCTGTCCTATTGGCTCTGGTAGCTTAGTGGGTAAGAGCGTTGTGCCAGTAACCGAAAGGTCGCTGGTTCTAATCCCCGAGCCGACTAGGTGAAAAATCTGTCGATGTGCCCTTAAGCAAGGCACTTAACCCTAATTGCTCATGTAAGTCGCTCTGGATAAGAGCGTCTGCTAAATGACTAAAATGTAAAATGTAAATGTAAAAAATGTAGGGAATATACATTTTAGATGCTCCCTAAAAGCATAGGATGCTGTGGGGAGCACATGTGATGCTCTGCTCTGCCAGCCCAGTGTTGCGGTGGCATGCAGTCTTTGATCAGGGCTGTGTGAGAGCACTGAAGGAGTGATTGAGTTCACACCCAGCCTCTCTCTTGAGTCAGAATACAAGGTGACCTGGCTTTGAGGTGAAAGGATGGCAGTAGCCAATGGGAAGCCTCCATGCCCCAGTCTCAGAAGGATGGCAGTAGCCAATGGGAAGCCTCCATACCCCAGTCTCAGAAGGAAGGCAGTAGCCAATGGGAAGCCTCCATGCCCCAGTCTCAGAAGGAAGGCAGTAGCCAATGGGAAGCCTCCATGCCCCAGTCTAAGAAGGAAGGCAGTAGCCAATGGGAAGCCTCCATGCCCCAGTCTCAGAAGAAAGGAAGTAGCCAATGGGAAGCCTCCATGCCCCAGTCTCAGACCAGCTCTTTGATTCTAAAGCTGGAGAGAGGCTTTTTTTCAAATGGCTGGTCTGTGGTCAACGAACCTTTGCTTCTAAAAACATATTTATTTCTGTCATAACGGTGTGTAAAAACACCTTTTCTGTACCTAGCTAAAAGCTCTGACCAGAACGCTGAAAGGTTTGTTGACCGAGGAGTGATGTCCGAAAAGTGCTCCCTCCACAAAAGAAAAGGAACAGCCTTCACAATGAGCAGGAAACCAAACAATTTCCACAGCGTTATTAACATCACATTAACAAATTATTCAAGTGTCCTCAAAGGCTCCTTTTTAAAAGCCAGTTTTACATATAAATATGGTCCACTTCCCCTCCGTCTGTCCACTACAGCAGTGTGTCAGTTAGTGGACATTTGGGCCTGTGTCCCAACTGGCACCCTATTCCATATATAGTGCACTACTTTTGGACAGGCCTCTATATAGGGAATAGGATGCCATTTCAGAAGCAGCCTTGGTCGTGTGTGTGTGTGTTTGTACACACGCCACCCACGGGGCCAGCGCAGGGCTGAGCAGAGAGCTCACTAGTCTTTTATGTCCGGCGTCTGTCTGTAGACTCTGTGGATACTACGACCAGGCGGCCGGGGCTTTGTGATGGCGACGGCTAATGAGATGTCCGTCCGTCCAACCATCCGGCCTGCTGCCAGCCACATTGAACAGCTCTCCCTTGCTTTCCTTCCTCCTGGCCTGGCTAAGAGAACACACGTATGTCTGCCGTCTGTCTGTCCTAATTTCCAGAGGGACAGCGGCTTCGGCAGCGTTGAGTAAAACCAGTCTGTTAGTTTGTAGAAGCTGCTAGATGACCACTACGCAAACGTGATAAATGGTCAGTGAAGACAGTTAGATTAGCTGCACCTGATACGATGGACACTATTGTCCAACCCTGCTAACAGAATAAGTAGTCAGTGAAGCCAGTGGATGAGTAATGTGCTAGAGAGGAACTGTGAGGTAATGTGTATCCTTCTTCTCATATGGGGTCAGCATGGTTGGCCCTATTTGGGCGTACCAAAACACACCAGTCTCATACTCTACTGTTCTTTGTGGTGTATAACAGATAATCGCTTGAATTGTTATGGATTACAGGTAGAATCTGATGTCAACAGAACAATGCTGAATCTGTTGGATTACAGGTAGAATCTGATGTCAACAGAACAATGCTGAATCTGCTGGATTACAGGTAGAATCTGATGTCAACAGAACAATGCTGAATCTGCTGGATTACAGGTAGAATCTGATGTCAACAGAACAATGCTGAATCTGCTGGATTACAGGTAGAATCTGATGTCAACGGAACAATGCTGAATCTGCTGGATTACAGGTAGAATCTGATGTCAACAGAACGATGCTGAATCTGCTGGATTACAGGTAGAATCTGATGTCAACAGAACGATGCTGAATCTGCTGGATTACAGGTAGAATCTGATGTCAACAGAACAATGCTGAATCTGATGGATTACAGGTAGAATCTGATGTCAACAGAACAATGCTGAATCTGCTGGATTACAGGTAGAATCTGATGTCAACAGAACAATGCTGAATCTGCTGCTCACCCCACTGGAGCAGACGGGAAGGTTTGTCCTGGGAGTCCCTGCTAAACAGCTGAGCAGCGTCCCAAATGGCAGCCCATTCGCACTACTTTTAACCAGGGCAAATAGAGCTCTGGTCAAAATGTGTGCTCTTTGTAGGGAATAGGGTGTCATTTGGGACAAAGCCTTCATGTTTAATGCCAATCATTTCGTGTTCCTCTTTTACTAAGGCCAAATGAGATTACTGGAGATTTTTCCAGTAGGGGAACACATGTAGCTTTTGCCCTTTGGGGGGTAAAATTAAATGACCTTTAAACGGGTAGGCTAGATCTTGATTTTATGTGACCCAATTTTAACTGAATTGGAGAGAATGTGACATTTGCTTTAGCTCTCTGTTCATTGTCAGTTTCCTCACAGGGATGAAAAGCCTGTGTGTCTTGAGGGACTCTATTCTTCGGACTCTATTGACAAGAATACTCTGTCAACTCTCAGGATAATTCTCTTCAGAAACCTGAAACAACACCAAGGCCTTCCCAAAGAGGTGCCAGTCCTTTTCATGGTCCTTGGGGACGGATTGGAACAGTTTTTTCCTGGAACATGACCAGTAGGGGAGGATAACGTCATCCATGGTGTTCTTTAGAACAGTCACACACACACACATTATCTCATATACACACACAGACATTATCACCATGGTGTGTTCTTTAGAACAGCAGATGTCACAGAGTGCTGTATAGATACCCAGCCTAAAACCCCAAACAGCAAGCAATGCAGAGGCAGAAGCACAGCGGCTAGGAACAACTCCCTAGAAGGCAGAAACCTTGGAAGAAACCTAGAGAAGGAACCAGGCTCTGAGGGGTGGCCAGTCCTCTTCTGGCTGGAACCAGGCTCTGAGGGGTGGCCAGTCCTCTTCTGTTATTTCCTGGGTTAGATTACGTACCAGGGATTAAGCTAGACAGGGGAAGACCAGCCAAAGAGAGAGGTCTGCAGTAATAGATGTTATGGTGTGTTTAATAGAGGTCTGCAGTAATAGATGTTGTGGTGTGTTTAATAGAGGTCTGCAGTAATAGATGTTATGGTGTGTTTAATAGAGGTCTGCAGTAATAGATGTTATGGTGTGTTTAATAGAGGTCTGCAGTAATAGATGTTATGGTGTGTTTAATAGAGGTCTGCAGTAATAGATGTTATGGTGTGTTTAATAGAGGTCTGCAGTAATAGATGTTATGGTGTGTTTAATAGAGGTCTGCAGTAATAGATGTTATGGTGTGTTTAATAGAGGTCTGCAGTAATAGATGGTATGGTGTGTTTAATAGAGGTCTGCAGTAATAGATGTTATGGTGTGTTTAATAGAGGTCTGCAGTAATAGATGTTATGGTGTGTTTAATAGAGGTCTGCAGTAATAGATGTTATGGTGTGTTTAATAGAGGTCTGCAGTAATAGATGTTATGGTGTGTTTAAAAGCGCCCAGTCTGCTGAATCCTTATTGGATTCTACCTGTAATCCTCATCCTTCCTCTGTTATGGAATTCAGTCAAAGCTTTCACACCTTCCTTCAAATGAACCGCTCGACACTATCCTGTAAAATAAACCTTTCTTACTGCCAAGCTTCGAAATAACAAGCCCCACCTCTCTCTTCTCCATTCATCACTGAGCCTTTCACACGGTAACTGGGAACATGATATCCTGTCCAATATTAGACAGAGTGAGCTGATTTTAAATGACCTCTTTTCCAAAAGGAACGGAATGCTGGGCTATAATGAATGGTTTGTGGGCTGTTAATGACTGGTAAGAATAGTGCAGGAGGAGATGAATGGATGTTCTGAAAGAGAGGAGGTGGTCAGATGGAGAGACGAAGGGAGGACAGGCAGCTGAAGACACGTGTGTTTAACTCTGGCCCTCGAAATCAATCCCACAGGCAGCTGAAGACACGTGTGTTTAACTCTGGCCCTCGCCATCAATCCCACAGGCAGCTGAAGACACGTGTGTTTAACTCTGGCCCTCGCCATCAATCCCACAGGCAGCTGAAGACACGTGTGTTTAACTCTGGCCCTCGCCATCAATCCCACCACACGCCCTCACTCCCACCCAGACTGGATCCCACCACACGCCCTCACTCCCACCCAGACTCGTTACCGGTAAAAGGAAAGCTAGTTGATGACTGTCTGTTCCACTACGTTGGTGACTAATACAGCAACATCTGGACTGGACTGGCCAGGGCTTTGTTCCAAATGGCACCCTATTCCCTTTATAGTGTACCCTATTCCCTTTATAGTGTACCCTATTCCCTTTATAGTGCACCCTATTCCCTTTATAGGGTACCCTATTCCCTTTATAGGGTACCCTATTCCCTTTATAGTGTACCCTATTCCCTTTATAGTGTACCCTATTCCCTTTATAGTGTACCCTATTCCCTTTATAGTGTACCCTATTCCCTTTATAGTGCACCCTATTCCCTTTATAGTGTACCCTATTCCCTTTATAGTGTACCCTATTCCATTTATAGTGTACCCTATTCCCTTTATAGTGTACCCTATTCCCTTTATAGTGTACCCTATTCCATTTATAGTGTACCCTATTCCCTTTATAGTGTACCCTATTCCCTTTATAGTGTACCCTATTCCCTTTATAGTGTACCCTATTCCCTTTATAGTGTACCCTATTCCAATTATAGTGTACCCTATTCCCTTTATAGTGTACCCTATTCCATTTATAGTGTACCCTATTCCCTTTATAGTGTACCCTATTCCCTTTATAGTGTACCCTATTCCAATTATAGTGTACCCTATTCCAATTATAGTGTACCCTATTCCCTTTATAGTGTACCCTATTCCCTTTATAGTGTACCCTATTTCCTTTATAGTGTACCCTATTCCCTTTATAGTGTACCCTATTTCCTTTATAGTGTACCCTATTCCCTTTATAGTGTACCCTATTCCCTTTATAGTGTACCCTATTTCCTTTATAGTGCACCCTATTCCCTTTATAGTGTACCCTATTCCCTTTATAGTGCACTACTTTACAGGACCTCTGGTCAGATGTAGTGCACTATAAAGGGAATGGGGTACCACTTGACACGCAGTCTAGATCTCTCTCTCTCTCTGATAGGAGGAGGAGAGGACT
>NW_028161470.1:17500-24264 GCF_964263955.1 Coregonus lavaretus | reverse complement strand
TCGGTTGGGCCCCCCGGGATAGGCCTGCCTCTTGTGGGCATGTGAGTAGAGGCCGTTCGTGACAGGGCTGGGGTGCGGCCGAATGAGTGTCGCCCCTCTCCTGATGCGCACAGCATGTTTGTGGAGAACCTGGTGCTAAATCACTCGTAGACGACCTGATTCTGGGTCAGGGTTTCGTACGTAGCAGAGCAGCTCACTCGCTGCGATCTATTGAAAGTCAGCCCTCGATCCAAGCTTTTGTCGGGGACGGAAGGCGTCTTCCTCCACCTTCCTCCCGTGTTACTCTGAGGTAACCAGGTACAAAAAATGGTGGGGACTTAGTCTCTGAGCGGAAAAAAAAAAAAGAACCAGGGCAGCCCAAGGGCGGTGGGCACCCGAGTCCGAGCAGGGGCGGTCGGACTAGCGGGCTAAGGGCGTCACTCAGGCTGTGGAGGTCTGAGTGGGGACTTAGTCTCTGAGCGGAAAAAAAAAAAGAACCAGGGCAGCCCAAGGGCGGTGGGCACCCCGAGTCCGAGCAGGGGCGGTCGGACTAGCGGGCTAAGGCGTCACTCAGGCTGTGGAGGTCTGAGTGGGGACTTAGTCTCTGAGCGGAAAAAAAAAAAAGAACCAGGCAGGCAGCCCAAGGGCGGTGGGCACCCCGAGTCCGAGCAGGGTTGGTCGGACTAGCAGGCTAAGGGCGTCACTCAGGCAGCGGAGGTCTGAGTGGGGACTTAGTCTGTGAACGGGGAAAAAATAGAAATAAAATTGGGTTACCAGGTACGATGAGCTTGTTTTGGGGTTACCAGGTACGCGTGGTTCCTGAAGGCCGGGCTTAAGACTACTTTGTGTCCGCGGGAGGGGTGCTTAAGAGTGGGTGCCCCGGTTCGCCTGGTGGTCGTGGTTCTGGAGCCCAGGCCACCCAGGGAGTGAGCTGCAGTCTCAGGCCGAGTGAGAGATGGTTTGAGCGGGCATGGAGTGTGGGCCTGGAGGCATGGAGGTCGGAGAGGCATGGAGGTCGAGGGAGTGAGCTGCAGTCTCAGTCCGAGTGAGAGATGGTTTGAGCGGACACGGAGTGTGGGCTGGAGGCATGGAGGTCGGGGACGCCCATGCAGTGAGCTGCAGTCTCAGTCCGAGTGAGAGATGGTTTGAGCGGACACAGAGTGTGGGCCTGGAGGCATGGAGGTCGGGGAGGCCCATGCAGTGAGCTGCAGTCTCAGTCCGAGTGAGAGATGGTTTGAGCGGACACGGAGTGTGGGCCTGGAGGCATGGAGGTCGGGGAGGCCCATGCAGTGAGCTGCAGTCTCAGTCCGAGTGAGAGATGGTTTGAGCGGACACAGAGTGTGGGCCTGGAGGCATGGAGGTCGGGGAGGCCCATGCAGTGAGCTGCAGTCTCAGTCCGAGTGAGAGATGGTTTGAGCGGACACAGAGTGTGGGCCTGGAGGCATGGAGGTCGGGGAGGCCCATGCAGTGAGCTGCAGTCTCAGTCCGAGTGAGAGATGGTTTGAGCGGACACAGAGTGTGGGCCTGGAGGCATGGAGGTCGGGGACGCCCATGCAGTGAGCTGCAGTCTCAGTCCGAGTGAGAGATGGTTTGAGCGGACACGGAGTGTGGGCCTGGAGGCATGGAGGTCGGGGACGCCCATGCAGTGAGCTGCAGTCTCAGTCCGAGTGAGAGATGGTTTGAGCGGACACGGAGTGTGGGCCTGGAGGCATGGAGGTCGGGGAGGCCCATGCAGTGAGCTGCAGTCTCAGTCCGAGTGAGAGATGGTTTGAGCGGACACAGAGTGTGGGCCTGGAGGCATGGAGGTCGGGGACGCCCATGCAGTGAGCTGCAGTCTCAGTCCGAGTGAGAGATGGTTTGAGCGGACACAGAGTGTGGGCCTGGAGGCATGGAGGTCGGGGAGGCCCATGCAGTGAGCTGCAGTCTCAGTCCGAGTGAGAGATGGTTTGAGCGGACACGGAGTGTGGCCTGGAGGCATGGAGGTCGGGGAGGCCCATGCAGTGAGCTGCAGTCTCAGTCCGAGTGAGAGATGGTTTGAGCGGACACAGAGTGTGGGCCTGGAGGCATGGAGGTCGGGGAGGCCCATGCAGTGAGCTGCAGTCTCAGTCCGAGTGAGAGATGGTTTGAGCGGACACAGAGTGTGGGCCTGGAGGCATGGAGGTCGGGGAGGCCCATGCAGTGAGCTGCAGTCTCAGTCCGAGTGAGAGATGGTTTGAGCGGACACAGAGTGTGGGCCTGGAGGCATGGAGGTCGGGGACGCCCATGCAGTGAGCTGCAGTCTCAGTCCGAGTGAGAGATGGTTTGAGCGGACACGGAGTGTGGGCCTGGAGGCATGGAGGTCGGGGACGCCCATGCAGTGAGCTGCAGTCTCAGTCCGAGTGAGAGATGGTTTGAGCGGACACGGAGTGTGGGCCTGGAGGCATGGAGGTCGGGGAGGCCCATGCAGTGAGCTGCAGTCTCAGTCCGAGTGAGAGATGGTTTGAGCGGACACAGAGTGTGGGCCTGGAGGCATGGAGGTCGGGGACGCCCATGCAGTGAGCTGCAGTCTCAGTCCGAGTGAGAGATGGTTTGAGCGGACACGGAGTGTGGGCCTGGAGGCATGGAGGTCGGGGACGCCCATGCAGTGAGCTGCAGTCTCAGTCCGAGTGAGAGATGGTTTGAGCGGACACGGAGTGTGGGCCTGGAGGCATGGAGGTCGGGGACGCCCATGCAGTGAGCTGCAGTCTCAGTCCGAGTGAGAGATGGTTTGAGCGGGCAGGGAGTGTGGGCTTGGTGGTCGTGGTTCTGGAGCCCAGGCCATCCAGGGAGTGAGCTGCAGTCTGAGGCCGAGTGAGAGAGGGTTTGAGTGGGCAGGGAGTGTGGGCTTGGTGGTCGTGGTTCTGGAGCCCAGGCCATCCAGGGAGTGAGCTGCAGTCTGAGGCCGAGTGAGAGAGGGTTTGAGTGGGCAGGGAGTGTGGGCTTGGTGGTCGTGGTTCTGGAGCCCAGGCCATCCAGGGAGTGAGCTGCAGTCTGAGGCCGAGTGAGAGAGGGTTTGAGTGGGCAGGGAGTGTGGGCTTGGTGGTCGTGGTTCTGGAGCCCAGGCCATCCAGGGAGTGAGCTGCAGTCTCAGGCCGAGTGAGAGAGGGTTTCACTGGGCATGGAGTGTAGAGATGGAGGCAATGAGCTCCAGAGGTCACAAAGGTCAATGTGGGCCTGCATGGCTGTCAGCAGGGCCACAGAGAGAAGGCCCAAGTGAATAGGTGTGTCTGTGTGAGTGAGTGAACCTGTCTCATAGGGGGGCAGAGCAGGCATCCCCTTTGGGGGCTGTCTGCTCTGTCCCCCTTTTTTTTTGGCCTCCTATACCTCTGGAGGTCAAGGGAGTAAGCTGTACTCTCAAGCCCATGTGAGAGAGGCTTTTAATGGGAAGAGAGAGTTTAAAAAGAGGCATGGAGCTCCAGAGGTCACAAAGGTCAATGTGGGCCTGCATGGATGTCAGCAGGGCATGAGGGAGAAGGCCCAAGTGAATAGGTGTGTCTGTGTGAGTGAGTGAACCTGTCTCATAGGGGGGCAGAGCAGGCATCCCCTTTGGGGGCTGTCTGCTCTGTCCCCCTTTTTTTTTGGCCTCCTATACCTCTGGAGGTCAAGGGAGTAAGCTGTACTCTCAAGCCCATGGGAGAGAGGGTTTTAATAGGGAGAGAGTGATTAAAAAGAGGCATGGTGCTCCAGGGGAGTGAGCTGTACTCTCATGCCCATGGGAGATGCCCTTTACTAGGCAGGGAGTTTAGAACAAGGTGCATGGAGCTCCAGAGGTCACAAAGGTCAATGTGGGCCTGCATGGATGTCAGCAGGGCATGAGGGAGAAGGCCCAAGTGAATAGGTTTGTCTGTGTGTGTCTGTGTGAGTGAGTGAGTGAGTGTGTGTGTGAACCTTTCCCACAGGAGGGCAGCACTGTGCAGGCAGCTCCAATGGAGGCTGGCTGCTCTGTGCCCATGTATTATTTGTTCTCTCTCTCTCTCTCTCCCCTTTCTTCTGGCCTGCTGGGTCACTTTTGTGTGTGGAGGGCTGGACTCTGTCTCACCCATCCCAGCCATGGGCACCCAGAATGCCCATGTGTGAGTCAGGAGCCCTCCCCTGGTTCTCCTAGTGAAAATGACCTGTGGCGCCCCCCTGTGGATGGATCTTGGTGGGGGTGCTTGGACCCCTTCTTGGGGTCCCCCCCAAGCCAGCCATGCCGACCAAGGGCACCCAAAACCCCCATGTGTGAGTGAAAAGCCTCCCCTGGGTCCCCATAGTGAAATCCGGCCTAAAGTGACCTGTGGCGCCCCCCTGTGGATGGATCCGGCTGTGGGGTCTTGGACCCCTTCTTGGGGTCCCCCCCAAGCCAGCCATGCCGACCAAGGGCACCCAAAACCCCCATGTGTGAGTGAAAAGCCTCCCCTGGGTCCCCATAGTGAAATCCGGCCTAAAGTGACCTGTGGCGCCCCCCTGTGGATGGATCCGGCTGTGGGGTCTTGGACCCCTTCTTGGGGTCCCCCCCAAGCCATCCATGCCGGCCATGGGCACCCAAAACCCCCATGTGTGAGTGAACAGCCTCCCTGGGTACCCATAGTGAAATCAGGCTTAAAGTGACCTGTGGCGCCCCCCTGTGGATGGATCTTGGTGGGGGTGCTTGGACCCCTTCTTGGGGTCTCCTCCAAGCCAGCCATGCCGACCATGGGCACCCAAAACCCCCATGTGTGAGTGAACAGCCTCCCCAGTGTACCCATAGTGAAATCAGGCTTAAAGTGACCTGTGGCGCCCCCCTGTGGATGGATCTTGGTGGGGGTGCTTGGACCCCTTCTTGGGGTCTCCCCCAAGCCAGCCATGCCGACCAAGGGCACCCAAAACCCCCATGTGTGAGTGAACAGCCTCCCCAGTGTCCCCCCAGTGAAATCAGGCCTAAAGTGACCTGTGGCGCCCCCCTGTGGATGGATTCGGCTGTGGGTGCTTGGACCCCTTCTTGGGGTCTCCCCCAAGCCAGCCATGCCGACCAAGGGCACCCAAAACCCCCATGTGTGAGTGAACAGCCTCCCCTGGGTACCCATAGTGAAATCAGGCTTAAAGTGACCTGTGGCGCCCCCCTGTGGATGGATCCGGGTGTGGGGTCTTGGACCCCCCCTTGGGGTCACCCCCAAGCCGGCCAAGGGCACCCAAAACCCCCATGTGTGAGGTAAGAGCCTCCCCTGGTTCTCCTAGTGTCCGCCGGCGGTTTACCATATGGGGGTGTCTGACCACCACCCCAATCCGAGAAAAGTGCATCAAAATCGGCCTCCGTGAGCCAGGAGTCGGTCCCTGGTTCTCATAGTGTCAACCGGATGATTTCCATATGGGGGTGTCTGACCACCACCCCAATCCGAGAAAAGTGCAACAAAATCGGCCTCCGTGAGCCAGGAGTCGGTCCCTGGTTCTCCTGGTGTCCGCCGGCGGTTATCCATATGGGGGTGTCTGACCACCACCCCAATCCGAGAAAAGTGCATCAAAATCGGCCTCCGTGAGCCAGGAGTCGGTCCCTGGTTCTCATAGTGTCAACCGGATGGTTTCCATATGGGGTGTCTGACCACCAACCCAATCCGAGAAAAGTGCATCAAAATCGGCCTTCCGGAGCCAGGAGTCGGTCCCTGGTTCTCATAGTGTCAACCGGATGATTTCCATATGGGGGTGTCTGACCACCAACCCAATCCGAGAAAAGTGCATCAAAATCGGCCTTCCGGGAGCCAGGAGTCGGTCCCTGGTTCTCCTGGTGTCAACCGGATGGTTTCCATATGGGGGTGTCTGACCACCAACCCAATCCGAGAAAAGTGCATCAAAATCGGCCTTCCGGGAGCCAGGAGTCGGTCCCTGGTTCTCATAGTGTCAACCGGATGATTTCCATATGGGGGTGTCTGACCACCAACCCAATCCGAGAAAAGTGCATCAAAATCGGCCTTCCGGGAGCCAGGAGTCGGTCCCTGGTTCTCATAGTGTCAACCGGATGATTTCCATATGGGGTGTCTGACCACCAACCCAATCCGAGAAAAGTGCATCAAAATCGGCCTTCCGGGAGCCAGGAGTCGGTCCCTGGTCTCATAGTGTCAACCGGATGGTTTCCATATGGGGGTGTCTGACCACCAACCCAATCCGAGAAAAGTGCATCAAAATCGGCCTTCCGGGAGCCAGGAGTCGGTCCCTGGTTCTCCTGGTGTCAAACCGGATGGTTTCCATATGGGGTGTCTGACCACCACCCAATCCGAGAAAAGTGCATCAAAATCGGCCTTCCGGGAGCCAGGAGTCGGTCCCTGGTTCTCATAGTGTCAACCGGATGATTTCCATATGGGGGTGTCTGACCACCAACCCAATCCGAGAAAAGTGCATCAAAATCGGCCTTCCGGGAGCCAGGAGTCGGTCCCTGGTTCTCCTGGTGTCAACCGGATGGTTTCCATATGGGGGTGTCTGACCACCAACCCAATCCGAGAAAAGTGCATCAAAATCGGCCTTCCGGGAGCCAGGAGTCGGTCCCTGGTTCTCATAGTGTCAACCGGATGGTTTCCATATGGGGGTGTCTGACCACCAACCCAATCCGAGAAAAGTGCATCAAAATCGGCCTTCCGGGAGCCAGGAGTCGGTCCCTGGTTCTCATAGTGTCAACCGGATGATTTCCATATGGGGGTGTCTGACCACCAACCCAATCCGAGAAAAGTGCATCAAAATCGGCCTTCCGGGAGCCAGGAGTCGGTCCCTGGTTCTCATAGTGTCAACCGGATGATTTCCATATGGGGGTGTCTGACCAC